>NC_057807.1:660394891-660467391 GCF_018294505.1 Triticum aestivum
CCACTCGGGGGCTTAGCTGCAGCCCAGTGCTCGCCTAAGTATCTGAAATCCTACCGAGTGGAGAGCAGACCTCCCACTCGGGGGCTTAGCTGCAGCCCAGTGCTCGCCTAGGTGTCTGAAATCCTACCGAGTGGAGAGCAGACCTCCCACTCGGGGGCTTAGCTGCAGCCCAGTGCTCGCCTAAGTGAATTAAGGGGCAAGCCGATGGCAATAAGCGCTTTGTTTTAACCTGCAAAAGACGCCTCAAACCAAATGCAAACATATTCAGTGACGAACCAAGTTTGGATAACACCTAACGGAACCGAAAGTGCTCAGGCGCTAGGCCTGTTAAGGTTTGTCGGTTGCAAAACTCACTCGGCATACCGAGGCAAATTTAAAGTATCAAGCTCTGATGTATTTTACCCCTCCTGTGGAGGGCTGGAAGGTGCCACAAACTCGTCCAGATCAATTCCATCTGCAATCCGAATGGCAGCGACAATGAAGGTCTCCATGAAAGATCTGAAATCGTGCTTCTTGGTGTTGGCCACCCTAAGAGCCACCAGCTTGTCCTCTCGTGCATCCTTGCCGTGAACGCGGACCAGAGACAGAGCAGCATCCGCGCCGCACCTGGCCGAGGACTTCTTCCACTCCTGCACTCGACTTGGGACCTCGTTCAGTCGAGTCATCAGAGACTCGAGGTCGTTCTGGAGTGTCTCTCTTGGCCAGAGTGTTGTGTCGATGCGGGAAGTTGCGACCTTCAGCCTTGCGAGATAATCGATGACGGCAGCAACACGAGATTCAAGTCGGAGCACGTTCATGGCGACTTCATCCTTCACAGGGGAGTTGATGGGGTCCAGGTTTACTTCCAGTTGACCAGTCTCCTCTTCAAAGTTTTGACAAAATTCTACAAGCACAATCATCGAGTCAAGACAAACAGTCGGAGGTCACAATTAAAATATTTGTTTGATACAAAGGATTACCTTCAAGCATGAGGAACAACTTCTTGGCGAGTCCACCCAGATAAGCCTCTAGATCATTCTTCTTTCTCTTCAACTCACTGGCCTTGTCATTCAGGGTGGTCTTGTCGCCCTTCAGTCGACTAACCTCCTGGTTGGCAGCATTAAGAGCAGCTTTCAGATTGGTGTTTTCTTCTTCAAGCTTAGTCACTGAAGCCAGCTTCTCATCCGCTAGCCTGGTCTTCTCTAAAGCAGTTTTTTGCACCTCAGCCAAGTCAAGCTCTTGTTTCTTCAGGGCATCCCTCACTTTGCCTGCAAAGTTACAGTGAGATTAGATTCGGAAACAAGTGAGAGGCAAAGGCAGTCGTCAAAGGCCTCACCAAGCATACCTTTAGCTTCCTCCTTCGCCTTCGTCAAGTTCTCTTGGGCCAGTTTCAGATCGAGCTCGAGCTGAATGTGTTTGTTCTCCAACTCAGTATAACGAGCCGCAAGGTCACGGGATTTCTACAAAGAACCGATCGACAGATGTCAAAGACAATTCACTTCAGAGTGAGTAAGGAAAAATCATAGTGTTTCTAAGACTACGGCCGAATGCAAACATTCGACCATAGTCTCGGGGACTACACCCAGTGGGTGCACTCAGCGTGCCCCCACTAGTTTCATCAGTTAGAGTCGACCAGTCGACCGACAAAAAAAACCCGGAGGTGTTCTTCAGACTATAATCGACTGCAAGCAGTCGACCACAGTCTCGGGGGCTACACCCAGTGGGTGCACTCAGCGTGCCCCCACCGGTCTATGAATCTATTCGACCTAGTCGAGTAAGGAAAAATCTTAAGACATAAAGACTATAGTCGACTGCCAGCAGTCGACCATAGCCTTGGGGACTACACCCAGTGGGTGCACTCAGCGTGCCCCCACTAGTCCAGAATTTCAATCGACACACCCAGTGGGTGCAGGATAGACTCTAAGAATTGCAGAAAGAAGAGTTTACAGATATCATATCCTAACAGAACGGGCAGTTACCGACTGACCTGCACATTACTCTGAAGAGCCGAACTGGCGTCATAGGCTGCCTGGCTAGCTTCTCGTATCGCCTTCACTTGCTCCATCATGACCCCCGCTTGGCGTATCGCTTCTCTAGCAGCACTGGCTTGGTCTTCTGGAACGGGGTAGGTGGAGAAAAGTGAGGGTTGAGCAGCACTCAACGACGAAGGGCGAGCACTCGTCAACGGCACCGCGAAGGTTATGGTGGGCCGAGTGACATTGTCTCCCTCCACGACCAACGTCTCGTGTGCCGGCACATCCTGAGTCACCTTGCCAGCAGACATTTTCTTGATTCTCCTCAGCCGTGGTGGTTCTTCGTCGTCGTCGTCAGGAAGGTCAATAACAATGTTAGATGAAACTGCAGAAAGAATCAAAATTAGAGACAATAAGTCAGTCGACTGAAAACGGCAGCACAAGAGTCGTACCAGGTTTCGAGGTTGCAGCATCCTCCATTTCATGGTCTTCGGCCCTCGCCGAAGTGTCAGAAGTAGCAGCGCTGCAGTTCCAAAAGCCAGTCGATTGGCCCATGAGTCGGTCAAGAACAAGTTCATGAAACAGGGAAAGCTCAAAACTACCATTACCCTGAGATAGTGGGGATCACCATCTTCATCTTCGGCAAGACCTTTGCAGGCTTCGACGGCGCCACTCGAGATTGCTCCGGAGCCTTCTCAGTCGGTGCCGGAGAAGTAGTCCGAGGGCGCTTGGTCGACTGGGAAGCGGTTGCGACCCCCTTACTCCGCTCAGTCGCGGGATCATGGGCAAGCTTCGAGCGTCTTTCCGAGCGGGGAGGTGCAACTTCCTCCTCCTCCTCTTCTTCCTCCTCACCAGATTCATCACCCTCGTCGTCGTTGTCAGCATCCGAATCCCACTCCTCTGGGCTTTCGCCCCCGCTTCCTTCCTCCTCCTCAGTCGGCGTCTGCGCCCCATTGGGCATCGAGTACAATTCGGTGGTGGCCTGTCAGACAACAAAACAAAGATCAATCGACCGATTCGCGGCAAAGCAGAATGGATAAAGCAAGATCACAATCGGGAATAAGTGGCCATACCGCGTCCGGCGTATAAGTACAGTCGAGTGGCGGGATCCTCCTAGCTCCTCGACGGTTGTCCTTGTTCCCTGTAATGGAGGCCACCCACATCTCCAGTGGTGTCTTCGGTACCGCAGTACAGCCACATCGGGTGGCCTCGGTACTGGAGCGGTTGGATGCGCCGCCTAAGGAAGACTTCCAGAAGATCCATGCCCGTCACTCCGTCCCGAACGAGTTGGACCACGCGCTCCATCAACATTTTTACCTCGGCTTTCTCCTCAGGAAGCACCTTCAGAGAAGACGGTTTGTCCACTCGGTCCATGGAAAATGGAGGGAGACCAGTCGACTGCCCCGGCGTCGACTCGTCTTGGTAGTAGAACCAAGTCGACTGCCACCCTCTGACCGACTCAGGAAGGGTCATGGCCGGGAAAGTGCTCTTACTCCTCATCTGAATCCCAAGACCCCCGCACATCTGAATAACCTTGGTCATCTCATCATCTGGACTCGCCTTTTTTACTGTCTGTGAGCGACAGGTGAATATGTGCTTGAAGAGACCCCAGTGCGGTCGACAACCCAGGAAGTTCTCGCACATGGACACAAAGGCAGCAAGATAGGCGATGGAATTGGGATTGAAATGGTGGAGTTGCACCCCAAAGAAATTCAGAAACCCACGGAAGAACACACTCGGCGGCAGAGAAAAACCACGATCTACGTGAGTGGCTAAGAGAACGCACTCACCCTCCTGCGGCTGCGGTTGACACTCGGACCCCGGGAGCCTCGCTGACCCGTGGGGGATCAGTCCCTCATTGGCCAGGTCGTTGAGATCTTTATCTGTGATGGTCGAGCGGATCCAATCCCCTTGGACCCAACCCTTCGGCAAGCGGGACCTCGACGAAGATCCGCCCCGACTGGACGGTCTCCCTTTCGCTTGCCCCGTCGCCGTCACCTTCTTCGCGCGCTCTAGGGCCGCCGTCTTCTCCTTCACCATTGTCGCCGGTGAAGCGCGCAAGAGATGGATAGGCAGAGCCGGGAGCAGGCGCAGTGGGCAGAAGCAGAGAGGGAAGAGAGAAGAATGGGAAGGCACTGTTCAAAAAACCCTCCCCCGGCGCTTTATATAAGGACGTTTCCGAGTGGCTGACGAGTGGGTCCGAGCGATCCTGTCACATCCCGAAACAGTCGCGCGCGCACGATACGTGGCGAAAAAGGCGGCGCGGAAATCGAGGCGTCTACGCCTTATCCCGTCCGATTGCCGTGGACCGCCCCGCTTCGCGCGCTTCCCAAATTTCGGATCCCGCAAATTCCGCTAGCAGCAGATCAATCTGTCAGACAATATCTTTCCCGCGATCCGTCGCTCGGGAATTCTCCAAAGTTCAAAAGTTCACTCGATAGAAGATAAGAATGGATCAAGGCGACTGAAGCAAAATTTGACGCCAACACCGAAAGAAAAATCACCAATCCAAGATACGACACAATCAAAGCGCAAGAAATGAGTCGGAGAAAATCATCAACTCCTTCCTCACTGGAACCTCGATCCATTCGGGGGCTAATGATGAGGATATGTACCTAGGGTAGGGTCATAGACCTATCTAGGATACCATGCCCAAGGACATCCTTAGACGAAGCTACCTTCCAGTCGACCAAGAGAGACTCCACTCGACCGGCTAGAAGACACTCGACCATCAAGACCCACTCGACCATCAGGAGTTCAGGATCTACTCTGCATCCAAACGGTCTGTAATTAAGTAGTCTTAATGGTCATGATGACACTTTAAGTAGGGCGTTACCAGTAACTCCCTGCCTTAATGTACTTTAATCCTCTGCTACGCGGGATGGCTGGGGTCCTGGCGTCCTCTATATAAGCCACCCCCTCCACTGGTAGAAGGGTTCGCATCCTTGTAACTCATATACACAGAAATCAGTCGACCGCCTCCGGGCTCTGAGACGTAGGGCTGTTACTTCCTCCGAGAAGGGCCTGAACTCGCTAAACACTCGTGTGTACAACTACTCCATAGCTAGGATCTTGCCTCTCCATACCTACCCCCATTCTACTGTCAGACTTAGAACCACGACACCCATCTCTAGGGCCGGCGTCCCCCCTGGGGGTCCCTATATAAAGAGGGGGGGTGGGAGGGCAGCCGCATAAAACACCCTGGCGCCTCCCTCCCCTCCCTGCTACACCTCCTCCTCCCGTAGTTGCTTAGCGAAGCCCTGCCGCAGCCCTGCTGCATCCACCACCACGCCGTCGTGCTGCTGGATCTTCATCAACCTCTCCTTCCCCCCATTGCTGGATCAAGAAGGAGGAGACGTCACGCTGACCGTACGTGTGTTGAACGCGGAGGTGCTGTCCGTTCGGCGCTAGGATCTCCGGTGATTTGGATCACGATGAGAACGACTCCCTCAACCCCGTTCTCTTGAACGCTTCCGCACACGATCTACAAGGGTATATAGATGCACTTCTCTCTCTCATTGCTAGATGAACTCATAGATTTATCTTGGTGAACGTAGGAAATTTTTTATTTTATGCAACGTTCCCCAACAGTGGCATCATGAGCTAGGTCTATGCGTAGTTCTCTATTGCACGAGTAGAACACAAATCTGTTGTGGGCGTAGATCTTGTCAACTTGCTTGCCACTACTAGTCTTATTTTGCTTCAGCGGTATTGTGGGATGAAGCGGCCCGGACCGACCTTACACGTACGCTTACGTGAGACAGTTTCCACCGACTGACATGCACTAGTTGCATAAGGTGGCTAGCGGGTGTCTGTCTCTCCCACTTTAGTTGGAGCGGATTCGATGAAAAGGGTCCTTATGAAGGGTAAATAGAAGTTGACAAAATCACGTTGTGGTTATTCGTAGGTAAGAAAACATTCTTGCTAGAACCGAATTGCAGCCACGTAAAAGATGCAACAACAATTAGAGGACATCTAACTTGTTTTTGCAGCAATTGCTATGTGATGTGATATGGCCAAAAGTTGTGATGAATGATGAATGATATATTGTGATGTATGAGACCATGTTCTTGTAATAGGAATCACGACTTGCATGTCTATGAGTATGACAACCGGCAAGAGCCATAGGAGTTGTCTTAATTATTGTATGACCTGCGTGTCAATGATTTAACGCCATGTAATTACTTTGCTTTATTGCTAAACCGTTAGCCATAGTAGTAGAAGTAATAGTTGGCGAGCAACTTCATGGAGACACGATGATGGAGGTCATGATGATGGAGATCATGGTGTCATGCTGGTGACAAAGATGATCATGGAGCCCCAAAGATGGAGATCAAAGGAGCTATATGATATTGGCCATATCATGTCACTACTATATAATTGCATGTGATGTTTATTATGTTTATGCATCTTGTTTACTTAGAACGACGGTAGTAAATAAGATGATCCCTTATAATAATTTCAAGAAAGTGTTTCCCCTAACTGTGTGCCGTTGCTAAAGTTCGTCGTTTCGAAGCACCACGTGATGATCGGGTGTGATAGATCCTTACGTTCACATACAACGGGTGTAAGACAGTTTTACACATGCAAAAACACTTAGGGTTAACTTGACGAGCCCAGCATGTACAGACATGGCCTTGGAACACAGAGACCGAAAGGTCGAACATGAGTCGTATGGAAGATACGATCAACATGGAGATGTTCACCGATGATGACTAGTCCGTCTCACGTGATGATCGGACACGGCTTAGTCGACTCGGATCATGTAACACTTAGATGACTAGAGGGATGTCAAATCTGAGTGGGAGTTCATTAAATAATTTGATTAGATGAACTTAATTATCATGAACTTAGTCTAAAATCTTTTGCAAAATATGTCTTGTAGATCAAATGGCCAACGCTCATGTCAACATGAACTTCAACGCGTTCCTAGAGAAAACCAAGCTGAAAGATGATGGTAGCAACTATACGGACTGGGTCCGGAACCTGAGGATCATCCTCATAGCTGCCAAGAAAGCATATGTCCTAGAAGGACCGCTAGGTGAAGCACCCATCCTAGAGAACCAAGACGTTATGAACGCTTGGCAGTCACGTGTTGATGATTACTCCCTTGTTCAGTGCGGCATGCTTTACAGCTTAGAACCGGGGCTCCAAAAGCGTTTTGAGCAACATGGAGCATATGAGATGTTCGAGGAGCTGAAAATGGTTTTCCAAGCTCATGCCCGGGTCGAGAGATATGAAGTCTCCGACAAGTTTTATAGTTGTAAGATGGAGGAAAACAGTTCTGTCAGTGAGAGTACTCAAAATGTCTGGGTTGCACAACCGCCTGTCCCAGCTGGACATTAACCTCCCGGACGAGGCGGTCATTGACAGAATCCTTCAGTCGCTCCCACCGAGCTACAAGAGCTTTGTGATGAACTACAATATGCAGGGGATGGTGAAAACTATTCCTGAAGTATTTTCAATGCTGAAGTCAGCAGAGGTAGAAATCAAGAAAGAACATCAAGTGTTGATGGTCAATAAAACCACCAAGTTCAAGAAGGGCAAGGGTAAGAAGAACTTCAAGAAGGACGGCAAAGATGTTGCCGCGCCCGGTAAGCCAGTTGCCGGGAAGAAGTCAAAGAATGGACCCAAGCCTGAGACTGAGTGTTTTTATTGCAAATGGAAGGGTCACTGGAATCGGAACTGCCCGAAATACTTAGCGGACAAGAAGGCCGGCAACACTAAAGGTATATTTGATATACATGTAATTGATGTGTACCTTACCAGTACTCGTAGTAACTCCTGGGTATTTGATACCGGTGCCGTTGCTCACATTTGTAACTCACAGCAGGAGCTGCGGAATAAGCGGAGACTGGCGAAGGACGAGGTGATGATGCGCGTCGGGAATGGTTCCAAGGTCGATGTGATCGCCGTCGGCACGCTACCTCTACATTTACCTACGGGATTAGTTTTAAACCTTAATAATTGTTATTTAGTGCCAAGTTTGGGCATGAACATTGTATCTGGATCTCATTTAATGCGAGATGGCTACTCATTTAAATCCGAGAATAATGGTTGTTCTATTTATATGAGAGATATGTTTTATGGTCATGCCCCGATGGTCAATGGTTTATTCTTAATGAATCTCGAACGTAATGTTACACATATTCATAGTGTGAATACCAAAAGATGTAAAGTTGATAACGATAGTCCCACATACTTGTGGCACTGCCGCCTTGGTCACATTGGTGTCAAGCGCATGAAGAAGCTCCATGCTGATGGACTTTTAGAGTCTCTCGATTATGAATCATTTGACACATGCGAACCATGCCTCATGGGCAAAATGACCAAGACTCCGTTCTCCGGAACAATGGAGCGAGCAACCAACTTATTGGAAATCATACATACTGATATTTGTGGTCCAATGAGCGTCGAGGCTCGCGGAGGATATCGTTATGTTCTCACTCTCATTGATGACTTAAGTAGATATGGGTATGTCTACTTGATGAAACACAAGTCTGAGACCTTTGAAAAGTTCAAGGAATTTCAAAATGAAGTAGAGAATCAACGTGATCGAAAAATAAACTTCTTACGATCAGATCGTGGAGGAGAATATTTAAGTCACGAATTTGGTACGCACTTAAGAAAATGTGGAATCGTTTCACAACTCACGCCGCCTGGAACACCTCAGCGTAACGGTGTGTCCGAACGTCGTAATCGCATTCTATTGGATATGGTGTGATCTATGATGTCTCTTACCAATTTACCGCTATCATTTTGGGGATACACTCTAGAGACAGCTACATTCACTTTAAATAGGGCTCCCTCTAAATCCATTGAGACGACACCGTATGAATTATGGTTTGGAAAGAAACCTAAGCTGTCGTTTCTAAAAGTTTGGGGATGCGATGCTTATGTCAAGAAACTTCAACCTGAAAATCTCAAACCCAAGTCGGAAAAATGCGTCTTCATAGGATACCCTAAGGAAACCATTGGGTATACCTTCTACCTTAGATCCGAAGGCAAGATCTTTGTTGCCAAGAACGGATCCTTTCTGGAAAAAGAGTTTCTCACGAAAGGAGTAAGTGGGAGGAAAGTAGAACCCGATGAAGTACTACCTCTAGAACCGGAAAGTAGTGCAGCTCAGGAAAATGTTCCTGTGGTGCCTACACCGACTGGAGAGGAAATTAATGATGATGATCAAGGTACTTCGGATCAAGTTGCTACTGAACTTCGTAGGTCCACAAGGATGCGTGACACACTAGAGTGGTATGGCAACCCTGTCCTGGAAATCATGTTGTTAGACAACGGTGAACCTTCGAACTATGAAGAAGTGATGGCGGGCCCAAATTCTAACCAATGGCTTGAAGCCATGCAATCCGAGATAGAATCCATGTATGAAAACAAAGTATGGACTTTGATAGACTTGCCCGATGATCGAAGAGCGATAGAAAACAAATGGATCTTTAAGAAGAAGACGGACGCGGATGTAATGTTACCATCTATAAAGCTCGACTTGTCGCTAAGGGTTATCGACAAGTTCAAGGGGTTGACTACGATGAGACTTTCTCTCCCGTAGCGAAGCTAAAGTCCGTCCGAATCATGTTACCAATTGCCGCATACTATGATTATGAGATATGGCAGATGGACGTCAAAACGGCATTCCTTAACGGCTATCTTAAGGAAGAACTGTATATGATGCAGCCGGAAGGTTTTGTCGATCCTAGGAATGCTAACAAGGTATGCAAGCTCCAGCGATCCATTTATGGGCTGGTGCAAGCATCTCGGAGTTGGAACATTCGCTTTGATGAGATGATCAAAGCGTTTGGGTTTATGCAGACTTATGGAGAAGCCTGCGTTTACAAGAAAGTGAGTGGGAGCTCTGTAGCATTTCTCATATTATATGTAGATGACATACTTTTGATGGGAAATGATATAGAACTTTTGTACAACATTAAGGCCTACTTGAATAAGTGTTTTTCAATGAAGGACCTTGGAGAAGCTGCGTACATATTAGGCATCAAGATCTATAGGGATAGATCGAGATGCCTCATAGGTCTTTCACAAAGCACATACCTTGATAAGATTTTGAAGAAGTTCAAAATGGATCAGTCCAAGAAAGGGCTCTTGCCTGTATTGCAAGGTGTGAGATTGAGCTCGGCTTAATGCCCGACCACGGCAAAAGATAAAGAAGAGATGAGTGTCATCCCCTATGCCTCAGCCATAGGATCTATTATGTATGCCATGCTGTGTACCAGACCTGATGTAAACCTTGTCGTAAGTTTGGTAGGAAGGTACCAAAGTAATCCCGGCAAGGAACACTGGACAACGGTCACGAATATCCTGAAGTACCTAAAATGGACAAAGGACATGTTTCTCGTTTATGGAGGTGACGAAGAGCTCATCGTAAAGGGTTACGTCGATGCTAGCTTCGACACAGATCTGGATGACTCTAAGTCACAACCCGGATACATGTATATGTTGAATCGTGGAGCAGTAAGCTGGTGCAGTTGCAAGCAGAGCGTCGTGGCGGGATCTACATGTGAAGCGGAATACATGGTAGCCTCGGAGGCAGCGCATGAAGCAATATGGATGAAGGAGTTCATCACCGACCTAGGAGTCATACCCAATGCGTCGGGGCCAATCACTCTCTTCTGTGACAACACTAGAGCTATTGCCCTTGCTAAGGAGCCCAGATTTCACAAGAAGACCAGGCACATCAAGCGTCGTTTCAACTCCATCCGTGAAAATGTTCAAGATGGAGACACAGATATTTGCAAAGTACATACGGATGTGAATGTCGCAGATCAGTTGACTAAACCTCTTCCGCGAGTAAAACATGATCAACACCGGAACTCTATGGGTGTTTGATTCATCACAATGTAACTAGATTATTGACTCTAGTGCAAGTGGGAGACTGTTGGAAATATGCCCTAGAGGCAATAATAAAAGGATTATTATTATATTTCCTTGTTTATGATAATTGTCTTTTCATCATGCTATAATTGTATTATCCGGAAATCGTAATACACGTGTGAATACTTAGACCACAACATGTCCCTAGCGAGCCTCTAATTGACTAGCTCGTTGATCAACAGATAGTCATGGTTTCCTGACTATGGACATTGCATGTCATTGATAATGGGATCACATCATTATGAGAATGATGTGATGGACAAGACCCAATCCTAAGCATAGCACAAAGATCGTGTAGTTCGTTTGCTAGAGCTTTTCCAATGCCAAGTATCTTTTCCTTAGACCATGAGATCGTGTAACTCCCGGACACCGTAGGAATGCTTTGGGTGTACCAAACGTCACAACGTAACTGGGTGGCTATAAAGGTGCACTACAGGTATCTCCGAAAGTGTCTGTTTGGTTGACACGGATCGAGACTGGGATTTGTCACTCTGTATGACGGAGAGGTATCTCTGGGCCCACTCGGTAATGCATCATCATAATGAGCTCAAAGTGACCAAGTGTCTGGTCACGGGATAATGCATTACGGTACGAGTAAAGTGACTTGCCGGTAACGAGATTGAACGAGGTATTGGGATACCGACGATCGAATCTCGGGCAAATAACGTACCGATTGACAAAGGGAATTGTATACGGGGTTGCTTAAATCCTCGACATCGTGGTTCATCCGATGAGATCATCGAGGAGTATGTGGGAGCCAACATGGGTATCCAGATCCCGCTGTTGGTTATTGACCGGAGAACCGTCTCGGTCATGACTGCATGTCTCCCGAACCCGTAGGGTCTACACACTTAAGGTTCGGTGACGCTAGGGTTGTATGAATATGAGTATGCAGCAAACCAAAAGTTTTTCGAAGTCCCGGATGAGATCCCGGATGTCGCGAGGAGTTCCAAAATGGTCCGGAGGTAAAGAATTATATATGGGAAGTCGAGTTTCAGCCATCGGAAAAGTTTCGGGGTCCACCAATATTGTACCGGGACCACCAGAAGGGTCCCGGGGGTCCACCGGGTGGGGCCACCTATCCCGGAGGGGCCCATGGGCTGAAGTGGGAGGGGAACCAGCCCCTAGTGGGCTGGTGCCTTCCCGGCCCCCCCTCTGCGCCTAGGGTTGGGAACCCTAAGGGAGGGGGCGCCTCCACTTGCCTTGGGGGGCACTCCACCCCCCTTGGCCGCCGCCCCCCCTAGAGATCCCATCTCTAGGGCCGGCGCCCCCCTGGGGGTCCCTATATAAAGAGGGGGTGGGAGGGCAGTCGCATAAAACACCCTGGCGCCTCCCTTCCCTCCCTGCTACACCTCCTCCTCCCGTAGTTGTTTAGCGAAGCCCTGCCGGAGCCCTGCTGCATCCACCACCACGCCGTCGTCCTGCTGGATCTTCATCAACCTTTCCTCCCCCCCCCCCTTGCTGGATCAAGAAGGAGGAGACGTCACGCTGACCGTACGTGTGTTGAACGCGGAGGTGCCATCCGTTCGGCGCTAGGATCTTCGGTGATTTGGATCACGACGAGAACGACTCCCTCAACCCCGTTCTCTTGAACGCTTCCGCACGCGATCTACAAGGGTATGTAGATGCACTTCTCTCTCTCGTTGCTAGATGAACTCATAGATTGATCTTGGTGAACGTAGGAAATTTTTTATTTTATGCAATGTTCCCCAACACCACCATCTCGTCCTCCCACCCGAAGCCGCGTCGAGCTTGCCGAACCACCAACAGAAGGATGCAACACCGAGCAAGGGTGCCATTCATCTCCCGCATCTTCTCGCGCGCCCACGCCATGGCGCAGCAACACCGCGCCCTCACCTGCGCGAGCCTAGATCTGGACCACACGCCCACGGCGGTGCTAGCCGCGCCAAACACGAGGCAGCGGTGCAGCAGATCCGCGCTGGTCACCACCCATGCGCCCGGTCGGCGGCATTGTAACGCTCTGAAGCGATGACGACGAGACTCAGCCCGCCAAGGCCCAGATCTGGCCCGGCCACCCCGAATCACAGGTCTTCGCCCCCCAGGGACCTCCACGCGCCGGCGGCGACTCGCCAGCAAACCACCACCACCCCTGCTCCTCGCGCCGCTGACCCGCACCTGAAGCGCGCCAACACCCGCCGCATCGAGCCAGCGCCGGGCTGAGCGAAACCACCTGCGCCTGCGATGCGTCAAAGAGAGCTGCAGCCCTGCTGCCGCCTTCCTCAGGGCCAGCCCGAGCTTTGCCGGGAGGCACCCTCCAGTAGCGGCAAGACTAGGGGAAGGAGGGGATGGGTGTCGCGGTGGCTAGGGTTCCCCCACTAGTAGAAAAACACCTAATAGTCCCGGTTTGTAAGGGCCTTTAGTCCCGGTTCATGAACCGGGACTGATGGGTCTTTACTAATACCTCCACCCATTAGTCCCAGTTCAAACACGAACCGGGACCAATGTGCCTTCACGTGGCTCTGTGCGCCGAGCCCAGTCAGGGGGCCTTTGGTCCCGGTTGGTGGCACCAACCGGGACCAAAAGTCGGAAAAGTGTCTGCTTTAGGGGTTTTGGGGGTTATTTTTAGGTTGTTATTAGCTAGCTAACAGAGAGAAGTGTCCTCTCTTATATCTTCGTCCTTGGTTTACCAACACTGCTACTATATATGTTCATTTCACCCGCTGATATAATAACTCATGCATGCTCGCATCATACATCATCATATATAATAACAAGTCCTACTAATCATGCATCATCATACAACTTCTACTCGTTATTAATAATAAGTCATACGATCATCATCCTCATAGTCATCGAACCCAACCCTACATAATTGTTCTTAGCACATGATCATCAGTATCAGGTAGGACATGGCCTAAACACCCTTAAGGTAAAATAGCATAAAACAATATAGACCCTGACTCTCCATTATGAAGAATGGCGATCATCCTGTCTCCAATTCTCGCCCTCCGCTGATTGATGCTTCCAAGAAGCTCCTTACGACTGTCCATACATTTTTTCCATTCTTTGATTGTCATGTCTCCACTTCTTTTAGAAACCCGGTATGGACAGTTCAGATTCGTAGGAAGACCTGGTTGTATGTTCAAAACATGAAGGCTACCGTGTGTATACATCAGACGAGGCACACAATCATTCGGGATTATCTGTTGAAAAACATAGCAATAACTTCGTAGTTAGCAATGATGTACTAGTTTTAGAAGTGTGCAAAAAGATGCACGGATGTCGTAATAGTAAAAAATCTTACCAGGGTATCTCCATGGTAGTTACCGTAGTTCAACACGTGCACTAGTGGCACGTATTGACCATAATGTTGAGGAGTTTGATTGTAGATATTGTAATTCTCAAGATCAGTACAAAATGCGACCAGATGATTTTTCTCCTGATAAGTTAATTCGGAGCCTTCGGTGTAGTAGGTTCTGTCTACCATCTTCCGCACATTCTTTGAAGAATGAAAATAAGCTGTCAATGGAAATAAGTTGTCAACTATTTTGAAATAAACAATATAAATTACTTAATAACTATGTTAAGCTCACATGAGGGAAGAATTGGAGGTGTATCCACAAGGTCGAAAATCGAAGGTCTCTCTTGCGCGATTGTAGGATCACCAAGATCCATGGTGACAAGCATACCCTCATCAAAACCATACATCTTGCAAAGTGCTTCCCAGTTTTTGCAACCAAAATGGGTTACACTCTGAGCATTGTACAACTTTACTTGAAATTCCACACCATGCATGATGGGTACTTAGGATAATTTTTTTGGTTTCCATACTTTCATGGTCTTCAAAACCCATCCTCTGCAAGACATAGCGTCTTGCAAAGCATGGGATAAGCTAGTCGATTTGGAAAAGATGAAAATTACACGTTAAAATAGTTGAAGTCATGCTTAATTACGAAAAAAACTATTGTCGTTGTTGCGTACCGTATGAACATCGAAGGTCTCCTCGAGCTTAATGCTGAAGCGCCTATCTTCGTCCAGCTCAATGAACCTGTCGCACATACCTCGGTCATCGTGGCACCAGTCGCACTCCCCCGGACGGTTTTCATCGTCCGAGTACGACATTTCCGGCATAAGTTCATAATTCAAATATTAAATATATGTACTAAAAAACCTAAATTAGATCATTATTATTAATCACGGGTTAACTATCGGTGATGGTATGTAGCTCCTCCTTTCATTCCCGAGTGAATTATTACAACAAATTGTCTAGCACACGGGAATGAAGGAGAAGCTACCCCCACGACGGCGTGGATGATGGAGGGGGCTCCTAGATTTCTGCATGGAGAGTGCTCTTCAATTTTAGCATTCAAAGTAGGAGTACTTTTCCAATATGAGCATTCAATAAGCAAAACCAAATCGTAAAATAAAGTAGCATTCAAATTAGCATGCATTCAATTATAACCAAAAGTGCATCATCTCTTGTGTCCGTACATCGTCGAATACTCCTCGAATACTATCATACATATAGCATCGCTAATTAATACAGCTAGAACCGTAGCGCCCGACGGGTATCGTCGCGGGCGGTGGACAACCAAAGACAAGGAACGATCACAGGATCATAGCTCCAGTGAGATCCCTGAAGAACCTGCCAGGTATTGTCGAACCTGCCCTCCAACACAATCATGTAGCGACGGACGTGCTCGTCCTCCTCGCTGACACGGTGACGTACCACCTGCGCGGTGTTCGGAAGCCTCGGCACCGTCACTGGCCCACGCGACCGCCACCAAATAAGGATCGGGTCAACAACGGGCTGCCTCCTCACCAACCTACGTCCCCGAGAACAGTGGCGGAGCTTGGGCTGAAATCTAGGGGGAGCAATGGGCTGGGGGGGCAAACAATATGTATTTTGGGCTGATTTTGCTTGAGATATGGGCCAAATACTAAGGGGTATTTCAGAAAAAAATTCATGGGCTGGGGGGGGGGGGCAACGGCCCAGGTTGGCCCCTGAAAAGCTCCGCCACTGCCCGAGAAGGTAGCACCTCCCAATACCAGCCCGGCGGAGCACAGTCTCGAACATGTCCCTGATCAAGCAGGCCTCCACCGCCGAGTCGACGACGACGAGGATGCGGGATAGGCATCGCCGACGTCGATGCGGGAACTACGTACTTCTATATATAGTTAAATGAAGTAGTTTTATTAATTAAATCAACTATCTAGTTCAACTACTAAGCACTTACTATAAATAAATAAAGTAGCACTTACTATAAATAAATAAAGTAGCACTTACTACAAACTACTTCTATATATAGTTAAATAAAGTAGCACTTACTACAAACTACTTCTATATATAGTTAAATAAAATAGTTTTATTAATTAAATCAACTATACAAACTATACTAAGCACTTACTATAAATAAATAAAATAGTACTTACTAAAAATAAAGTAGCACTTACTATATAATACTTACTAAAAATAAACTAGTATTTTTCTAACTAACTAATATTTTTCTAACTAATTATATTACCAAAAAAATCTAAATAAAATAGTAATTATATTTTTCTAACTAGGTAGTTCAATTATAGTACTTTTACTAACACAATCTAAATATGAACAAATTAATTACACCAAAAAAATTTATTAATAGAAAAAATGTAACACAATATGAACAAATTAATTACACCCAAAAAATCTATTAACAGAAAAAATCTAACACAATATGAACAAATTAATTACACAATCTAAATTAACATACTATGAACTACATATCTAAATTACTACACATCTAATCTAACAAAAAAATCTATAAACTACAAAAAAATCTATAAATTACAAAAAAATCTAACAAAAATCATACAAAGTTGCTCACGGCAAGGTCGACGGCGACGGCTAGGTGCGGCAGGGCGAGGCGGGGCGGCGACGGCGTCGGGGCGGCAGGGCGGGGCGGCGACGGTGAGGTGCGGCAGGTCGGGGCGGGGCGGCGACGTTGAAGCGGGGCGGGGCGGGGCGGCGACGGCGTCGGGGCGGGGCGGCGACGGCGAGGTGGCGGCAGGCGACGGCGCGCGGCGTCGGGAAAGATCGAGGAGGAGGAGAGATCAAAGTGGGGATGCGGTTCTGAAATTTTCCTTATATAGCAAAGTCTTTGGTCCCGGTTGGTGGCTCCAACCGGGACCAATGCACACTTTAGTCCCGGTTGGTAGCACCAACCGGGACCAAAGGCCTTTTTTCAGCAGCCCAAAGGGCAGGAAGCAGAGGGCTTTGGTCCCGGTTGGTGCCACCAACCGGGACTAAAGGGTGGGCATTGGTCCCGGTTGGTGTCGCCAACCGGTACCAATGGTCTTGTGCTGGCACGGTGCGGCACGAAAGTTTAGTCCCACCTCGCTATCTCAGAGGGGCGCGCAGTGGTTTATAAGCCCCACTGCTGCACCCCTCTCGAGCTCCTCTCCACTTCAGGCTTACGGGCTTACTTACTACTGCGTTGCCTGATGGGCCTACTAGGCCACCTGCGGGCCTGAATCCTGGCCCATGGTAGGTTTCTAGTCGTATTCAGGCCGTGGGGGCCCAGTTGGAGGCACTTTTTTTCTTTACTTATTGTTGCTATTTTTATTTTTTTTCCTAGATTTTTTGTTTTGTTTTCTGCATTATTTATTTTCTTTCATTTTTTTTTCTTTATTTTTTAATTCTTTTTTATTTTAGTTTTAGAAAAAATATAAACTTTCTGTTAGTGCCATTAGTTTTCAAATTTGAATACACCTTTTTTGTTTTGTTTTTTGTTTATTTATTTTATTTTGTTTCTACTTACAACAAAATAATTATTGTTGTTATTTTATTTTTTTCCTGTTTTTTTGTTTTGTTTTCTGCATTATTTATTTTCTTTTGTTTTTTGCTTTATTTTTTAATTCTTTTTCCTTTTATATTAGAAAAAATATAAACTTTTTGTTAGTGCCATTAGTTTTGAAATTTGAATACACCTTTTTTGTTTTGTTTTTGCTTTATTTATTTTATTTTGTTTCTACTTACAACAAAATACTTATTGTTGCTATTTTATTTTTTTCCAGTTTTTTTGTTTTGTTTTCTGCATTATTTATTTTCTTTTGTTTTTTTTTTGCTATATTTTTAGTTCTTTTTGCTTTTAGTTTTAGAAAAAATATAAACTTTCTGTTAGTGCCTTTAGTTTTCAAATTTGAATACACCTTTTTTGTTTTGTTTTTGCTTTATTTATTTTATTTTGTTTCTACTTACAACAAAATACTTATTGTTGCTATCTTATTTTATTTTCTAATTTTTATGTTTTGTTTTCTGCATTATTTATTTTCTTTTGTTTTTTTGCTAATATTTTTTAAAGAGGGGCATTGGTCCCGGTTGTTGCCTCCAACCGGTACCAATGGACTGTCTAACTACTTATTTATTTTCTACAGCTATTTTTTAGTTGATTCTTTCTGCAGCTATTTTTTTAGTCCCACCTCGTCAAGCGAGAGGCACTCGCAGCTGTTTATAAGCCCTGAGTGCAGAGACGATGAAGAAGAGGCTCAGTGCTCACCTGCACGTTGGTTCGCTTCAAGCCTTGAGAAATAGGGTAGACTGCACGGAGCTATGTGCAGTGCAGTTTACACTATTCCGAAAGGTTTGAAGCGAATTAACTAGCGTTGCGCCTCTTTTTTATTTTTAATGACTTATTACCACACATAAATAAATAGAAAAAAATAAATATAGCAGAAAAGAAAAAAAACTATATAAAAAACTACTCAAAAATAAATAGAAGAAAAAATAGTTGTGATTAACTTTACTAAAACCTTTTTTATTTTTAATGACTTATTACAACTCAGCAATAAATAGAAAAAAAATAAATATATCAGAAAAGAAAAAAAAATATAAAAACTACTCAGTAATAAATAAAAGAAAAAATAATTGTGATTAACTTTACTAAAAAAATGAGCATAGATGCGCTTATAGAGAAAATTAAACCTAAATTCATAATAAATTTCTACTAACTTCAGAGAAATTCAGTATGAATTTAAATCAAATTCCTTGTATAAGGACATCTACTTTCATTTTGAGAGGAGCTCAACAAGACAGAGAGAGAGAGAGGCTTATAAACCGGTGTGAGCCCCCTTCGGTTGGCGAGGTGGGACTAAACTCTGGCATCATTTAGTCACGGTTGATGGTATGAACCGGGACTAATGGGCAACCTTTGGTCTCAGTTCATGCCTCCAACCGGGATCAATAGTGATGGGCCAGGAGCGAGGATCATTGGTTCCGGTTCGTCCCACCAACGGGACCAATGACCCACGTGGCCCGGCCGGCCCCCAGGGCTCACGAACCGGGTCCAATGCCCCCATTAGTCCCGGTTCTGGATTGAACCCGGACTAAAGGGCTGACCCGGCCTGCACCAATGCCCCTTTTTCTACTAGTGCCCCCCTCCCCTCCCCCCGAGCCGCCAGGGAGGCGACGCGGGGGTCGGGAGCTACGGGATTTTTTGGTAGCCTGGATTCATGTGGAGAACGGCAGGGCCCAAACCAGGCGGTACTGCACGCGGTTTTGCCAGGGCGCGATCCAGCGCTCTCGAGAGAGACGTATGTATACCCAAGTTGTCAGCTACCCCCTCCGTCCTAATACAATGTAAGACATTTTTGCAAGCTAGATGAAGTAGCTGCGAAGCCGATGGTGTGGCCAACACGACCTACATAGCCGGGGCGCCGCACGAAAAAGGAAGAGCCAGTGAACCGCAGGATCGGGTCAATGGGCTACTCCTGTACACAGCTCTGTTCCATACCTGCGTTCGCCGCGTCGCAGGGCCCACGCACGTTTTCTTGGCTGCTCCCAACTGCATAATATGCACAGCTGCACACGGCTCCCGTTTCCCTCCCTCCGGACCAAGCAAGCTTGCGCGGCTTCTCGTCGGCCGACCAAGCTCGGGGAGTTCAGTTCCGGCCGGTGCACCGACGCGCGCGTGCTCGTCAACTGCAAGCTACTCGATTTATTTGTTTATTTGTGCTGGCTAGATATCTGTCCCTTTTGCTGCCATTTTAAATCTGTAGAGCAAGCGAGCTGGTGTGCGGTGCTCTTGCACTCAGCGACAAGATGGCCCAAGGGGTCTGCATGTGCATGCTACATGGTCCTGCGTACTATCTCCGTCCTGGTTTATAGGTCCCTTTTGTAATTTGTGCCAAATTTTAATTAAAGATTTAACTAAAAAAATGTTAATGCGTGTCAAAAAAAAATTATCTCATTTGATTCGTATTTGAACATAGTTTTTAAAAATATAATGTTTGGTGACATACGTGAATATTTTATTAGTTTAATCTATGGTCAAAATTTGACACGAAATATAATGGGGACCAATAAACCCGGACGGAGGTAGTAGATCCGAGTGTCTCCGCGTGCTGACGTTACCTAGTCGTGGCCGAGGGCATCTCTCCAATGCGAACTCCTACTAATTAAAGTGCACACTGTATTTGTCTGCGGGTCCAGACGCGTCCGCACAAAGTGATATGAGAACCGGTCATCCAACTATGCTCGCATACATTTAAATCAATCGGACGATTTTCATGCAAACACAACGAAATTGACTTAAATTCGGACATAATTTACGTAAAAAGGACGATATTTCGTCCGATCAACTAATAAAACCTAAACTAGCTTTTACCGAACGGCGGCTGCATACGCTTGGCCGGCCTGTCTGGCAGCACTTCTGAGCCATCGGCGGCGGCATAGTTGTCGTCATCGGAGTGGTCTCTCCAACGGCAGAAGGATGTGGGGGTGGCCGTCCTGCTCGACCGCCGCCTGACGCTCGCAGAGGAGCCGGTCCAGTTCCTCTTGTGTTGTACTGTGGGTCGCCGCGACCAACGACGGGGAACCTTGCCCTTATCCCTATCCTGGCGTCGGTCTCACTGTGATACCACTCCTCGTCAATCTTGACGAGTTCCCCATCGAGGCGGCGACGTCACCACATGGTCGTCTCGGCGGTGGTCAGCACCGGTCAAGGGCCCGCACGGACCCAGGCAGGTGACTTGTAGGACCTGGCGAACGCGGCGCACCGCTCCTGCCACGCTGCCTCCCAGGATGCTCTCTCCTCGAGCGACATGACACTTCGTGAGAACAAGAAGCTACCACCTCCGCGACCAAAGAGGTAGTGGAGGCAGTGCCCACGCGCCTTTGGGATCGCCGGTGGCACCACCTCCTTCATAGCCTTACCACGCCAGTCGCGGCGCGGCAATGATGGCTCCTCCTTCACGTGGCTTCCGATTTGAATGCCGTGGTTGCGCGTGGGGGAGAGGGGCTATTCGACTCAGGTGCTTGCATATCTATCTTTGTAAGCTGCCATCCTCAGTAGATTTATTTTTCTTTGTACTCTGAACGTCGTAAATTTTTGCCGGATCCTTTTTGTGTGGCTTTACACAATATAAAACCGGGTTTTACCTACGACATTCATCTAAAAAAACTAGTGGCACGTCTGATCGGTGGATAATGGCCGCTAGAGTTTGTGTTGCATGAGCGCGGATATGAGGAACTTGACAACAACTTTGAGAAGAAAGGAGAGTGGCAGAGCGATACTAATGAGACTATAGGAGAGTAATGACGTGTGTGTGTGTGTGTGTGTGAGAGAGAGAGAGAGAGAGAGAGAGAGAGAGAGAGAGAGATGTACTCTTCCCATTCCCAAATATAAGCCTTTTTAAATATGTCAATACATACTACATACGAAGCAAAATCACACTCTAAAATACATTTATATCATCTGTATGTTCTTCTGATGAGGTGACATGCCAGCAAGCCCCTGCGTTGTACTCTGTACAATCTCCTGCTGATTCAGGGGAAGAAAATATGGAGGTTATTCCTACCCCACCTGTGATGAATGAGACCCAAACCAGAATGAGCCAGAGGACAGCTGGCGGCAATCTTGAGCATATGGGGGTTCGAGCAGAGAAAATGACCAGGAAGAGAAACCTCCAAGGTAATGAAAAAAACCCAAACTCCAACTCCTTTGAGATTCTTACAAATCTAGAGATTGTTGGTAATGCTGCTAAAATGGGAGTGGATATCCCTGACAACAATTTTACTGTTGTTGATGTGATTAGGGAATTGGAAAAATCTAGAGCTAATTTAGCTGAGAAAACTGAAACTAATGCCCAACAACATGAAGAAGTGTTGTTTATAACTAATGGTGCTGGAGATGTATCTCCTTTAAATACTGAATGGTTGAAAGATGGAGAGATTGAGGAGGATGGTTTTACTGTGGTTAGATCCAGACGGAAAGAAAAAAAGAAAGTTAATGTAGTCATATCTCAACCTGTGACTAGAAGTCAAAAGAATAAAGTGTGTTCTGATGCTGGTTCGACCATGGCTCCTGGTAAACCTAGCAACAAGAACCACTCCCCCAAATACAAGAAAAAATGATTAGTTTGTTTTGGAACTGTAGAGGCGTGGGGAAGAGAGGTATGGCAACCTGTATTCTAGACTTGATTAGATATCACGGTTTGGACTTCGTTGGTATTTAGGAAACTATGAAAAAGGATTTTCTTCTAAATTCTTGAGGAAAATTAATCCTGGGGAATGTTTTGAGTGGAAATGGACTCCCTCAGTGGGCAAATCTGGGGGGATTTTATGTGGTACTAAGAAAGACACTTTTGATGTTAGAAATTGTGAGGTAGGTAAATACATCATGAAAATGGAGGTGTGGGATAAGAGTAAGAAGCTGAAGTATTGTGTTCTAGTGGTCTATGGATCTGCTAATGAGGAGCATAAGGTGGAATTCCTGACTGAATTGTCTGACATGTGCGGTAATATTACTTACCCTTACATTGTGGGTGGGGATTTCAATATTTTAAGATACGCCGGGGAGAAGAATAAGAGAACCAGAACTAGCCAATATGAATGGAGGCTTATATACGTGGTCGAATAAGAGACTGATCTGTTTAATTACATCATCAATACCTTCTGTCTTAGGGAGGTAGATATGAATGGAGGCTTATATACGTGGTCGAATAAGCAGCAAAACCCTACCCTAGAAAAGTTGGACCGAGTACTTATGTCCAGTTCTTGGGAGAGGCAGTTTCCTTTAACGTTTGTTAGAAAGCTAGTCAAAGAGATTTCGGATCACAACCCCTTGATCCTGAATACTGATGACTTTTTGCCTAATCCAGTCCGTAAGAGAGACTTCTGATTCGATCTTAACTGGCTCAAAAACCCGGAGTTTATAACCTTAGTTGCTAAGGTGTGGTTGAAACCCGTCAATTCTAAAAATCCCATTGATGTACTAAACATTAAGTTGAAGAGATTCAAAATTTTTTTTAAAGGATGGGGTGCAAATCTTTTTGGCAAGTCAAGAAAGAGGAGAAAGGACCTCGGGGAGGAGTTAGAGCATCTGGAAAAATTGGAAGAAACGGATGTGTTGTCTCCTGAGTTATATGATAGGAAAGTTGAGATTTCGGCGGAATTATATAATCTGTTGGTGGAGGAGGAGGTGGCTTGGATGCAAAAAGCACACGAAAATTGGCTCTTGAAAGGGGATAGAAATACTGACTACTTTCACAGAATTGTGAATGGGAGGAGGCGGAGAAATACTATTTTTTCTCTTAGTTGTGGAGATGTGATTATTGAAGGGAATAATAATCTCTTGGAACATGCCACAAAATTCTATAAGGACCTTTTTGGGCCAGCAGTTGGAAACCTATGTAAAATGAAGGAAGATATGTGGGGATCACAAGAGAAATTGTCAGACATTGACAACTTTATCCTTACTAGACCCTTTTCTGAAACAGAAGTCAAGAATGCGCTATTCTCTATGAAACCAAATAAAGCTCCTGGTCCAGATAATATTCCTATTGAGTTTTTCCAACATTGTTGGGAGATAGTGAAAAATGAGGTGATGATGCTATTTGACTGGTTCCATGATAACAAACTGGATGTGCAGCATCTCAATTATGGGATCATAACTCTACTGCCTAAGGTTGTGGGGGCAAACAAGATCCAGCAATTTAGGCCTATATGCTTGCTTAGATGCATATACAAGCTGATCACCAAAGTACCGACTATTCGGCTGGAACCTTTTGTGGATATTCTTTTCAGTAGACATCAGAATGCTTTCATTAAGAAGCGTGACATCATGGATGGGATCATGTCCCTACATGAAATCTTGCACCACACTTACAATAGGAAGAAAACTGGTATTGTGTTGAAACTTGACTTCGAAAAGGCTTACGATAAAGTCAACTGGGACTTCCTATTAGATTGCCACAGAATGAGAGAATTCCACCCGAAATGGGTCGAGTGGGTCAGTAAAATTTTAGTGGGGGTACAGTTAGTGTGAAGTTGAATGACGAGGTGGGCCCATACTTTCAAAGCTCGAAAGGGGTGCGCCAAGGGGACCCTTTCTCACCATTTCTTTTCAATTTAGCTGCTGATTGTTTGACAAATTTGATTCTTAAATCCCAACAAAAGGTCTGGCCTCGGACTTAATTCCAAATGGGGTAGCTATTCTCCAGTACGCGGATGACACAATCTTATGCTTCGAGGATGATATCAGGAATTCTTTGAACATTAAGTTGCTTTTATACCTCTTTGAGGTCATGTCAGGTTTAAAAATTAACTTCCTGAAGAGCGAGATCTTCTCTGTCCGTGCGGACGATGAGACTATGCATAAGTATGCTGAGATGTTTAACTGCCAGATAGGTGATTTCCCTATGAAATACCTAGGCATGCCTGTCAGTTATGCTGGTTTGAAATGTGGTGATTGGAGTTTTGTGGAGGACAAATTCACCGTGCATGGTGAAAACTGGATTAGTGAAGTACTATCTATGGGAGGGAGGCTTATCAAAGTAAATGCGGTACTGTCCCATATACCAACGTTTTACATGTCCATGTTCCTTTTAAACAAGACTACTCTAGAAAGGTGGGATAAGCCAAGAAGGAAATTCTTCTGGCATAGGAAAGGAAAGAAAAGAGGATATCATATGGTCAAATGGGACCGCGTTTGTCGGTCTAAAAAGAAAGGAGGCCTAGGGGTTAAGGACCTGAGAAAACAAAATATAAGCTTGCTGGTGAAATGGTGGTGGAAGTTAGATAAAAATAAGGGCCTCTGGCAGGATATAGTTAAGGCTAAGTACCTCAAAAAAACCTCAGTGGCCATGGTGGAGGCAAGGAACAATGATTCCCCGTGTTGGAAATCCCTCTTGAAAGTGAAGAATCTATATATGAAGGGCAGAGGTGTCAAATTGAATAAAGGGGATGTGGCCAGACTATGGTTCGATGAACTGGAAGGAAGGATACCATTTAAAGAAAGGTTTCCACTACTTTTTGAGATATGTATTGAACAAAACTGTTCTGTTGATAGAATAGAATATCTAAATCATATCACCTCCTTTAGGAGGAGGATGTCTCTTGAGATGAGGAATCAATGGGATGAAATGAAAAAGGAGGTTCTGGCTCTCAAACAAAATGATTTACCTGATGAAATTTACTGGAAGTTTGATAGTTCTGGTATATATTCAACCAAATCAATGTACAGATGGTTGGAAAACGATATTGCTGGCTCCAATTTCAAATGGATCTGGAATGCTAAACTCCCTTTGAAAATTCAAATCTTCTTATGGCAAGTGGGGCAAAATGCCATTTTGACTAGAGATAATATGAAAAAAAGAGCTTGGCCCGGAAACCCCTGTTGCTCCTTTTGCAACCAGTTGGAAACAACCTCGCACTTGTTGTTCCTGTGTCCGGTGTCTAGAGTAATCTAGAGAACTGTAGAAGGCAGTATTACGCCTGGATGTACAGCTTCCTACCTGGTATTGAAAAATTTTATACTGTGGGCTTGGCAGCGATATGCTGGGCCATATGGCTAGCCCGGAACAGAGTTACCTTTGAACGCAAATGGATTAATTCTCCTTTCGAGATCGTGTTTACAGCTTGCGCCTTTCTTATATATTGGGCAGGTCTTCAGAAACCTGGGGTGGAAGAGATGGTGAAGAAGGGAGCGGAGATGCTGAAAGCGAATACTACTCAGATGATGCTGTTGTGTGGACCTCCTCCGCCGCCAAACATGGACGGGCGCGACTGAAGCTGAAGATGGGTGGCATGATGGGCTCGGTATCGTCTGCGGAGGACGTACTGCTGGGTCTTTGCTGGCGAAGGGTGTTGTAGTTTATTTTGGTGATTGGTGGTACTTTGGCCTTGTCCTGGTGATGTGCGGCTGCAATGTGTGCGATACTTCTCTAGTTCCATGTAGGCAGTTTCGGGTGATAACAGGTTTTCGCCCCATGATCTGTTGTTCCTGATGACAGGCGCAGATAGTGGGTTTCCTGTTATTGCCCCGAACTCGCTTTTCTTCTTTCCCTAGCCCTTCTAGTTTCAGTTTCCTGAGACAATGTATTTCCGTTATGAAAAGTAATGGAAAGGGGAAAAGCCCGGTTCGAAAAAATCATCTGTATGTACCTTGTATTGAAAACTCTAAAAAGACTTGTATTCAAAAACGGAGGAAGTATGCCATAAGCTCTAGAACATGGACGTCATGCCAATGACAATTGACTTGGATCGGCGTACGTCGTCGCTATGGATCTCTGGAGAGTCTCCGCATGGTCATGGCTTGCCGTGCAAAAGAACTAATTTGGCCAGCCCATATTGCTGTTAGCCAGTCTAGTCAGGCTTTGTAGTAATTTCCGCGAAAAACAAGCACATGCACACGCGTACGAGTGCGATGCATGCTCACGGACGGTCGTTGGAGCGCGTGGCGCATGTGCCATGCATCACGGAGAAATTCCACAGCTGCAGGATGCATGTGGTGCTGTAATTTTGGGCGGACGCGGCAAGCCATTCTTGGACTAGAGAACAGGAGCAAGAAGCAAAACTGGAAACTTGGCAAAAGAAGAGAAGGAACTGTGGAATACTACTATGCATGCTCTCATTCTTGTGGCGAAAGAATCGTCGTTGATTTGATCCGTCAAATCGGTGCCAGTCAACATCAAGTTTGCCGATGCATGCAGCAACAAATACCCAACTAAAACGGACATGGACCGTGAGCTTGCAAATTATGGTTCCGTCCCATTTCGCTGGCCCTTCCATCCACATGCGCGTAACCGCGTGAGCTAGCAAGCTAAGTAATTACACTAAGCTGACGCGAGCAGAGGAGAAGGTTCTATCTTTGCAGACCGGACGCTTTAGCCAGGTCGCCGCTGGTCGCGACTGGCGGGCTCCAAGTCGCGCCTGCGGAGCCGTCAACCAGACGTGGTCTAAAGCCGATGTACCTGCCTGCTACTACCAGCCAGTCCCCACCGCTAGCTAGCACTATAAAAGGCTAACCATGCACGATCCGAGGTTCATCCACAGCCAATTCCGAGTTGTTCCGAGTCACTGAATCTGCACAGAACGACGAACTCTTGTTGAGCTCATCGGACTAACCGCCATGGTTTCGTCAATGAAGCAGTACAGAGATCAGGCCGCCGGGGTGCCCATGTCCCTCTCCCTCTCGCTCTCCCTCGGTGCCGTGGCCGACCGCAGCAAGAAGATGCGCCGCGGCGGCGCCGACGGCGAGTTCGTGTGCAAGACGTGCGGCCGCTCGTTCCCGTCGTTCCAGGCGCTGGGCGGACACCGGACCAGCCACCTCCGTGGCCGCCACGGGCTCGCGCGCCGGATACGATCAGCCGGCGACCAGGAAGACCACGGACCAGAAGCAGGCGCACCGGTGCCACATCTGCGGGCTCGAGTTCGAGATGGGGCAGGCGCTTGGCGGCCACATGCGTCGGCACCGTGACGAGGCGGTCGCCACCACGGCCCAGGCACCGCCCGTTCTGCTCCAGCTCTTCGTCTAGCTCATTTGTTTGATTCTACTTCCACGTAGATAGACATCCAGTGCAGGTTTACTGGTTCACCTGTGTGCGCGATTGGATTTGTACATTTGCTGCACACTAGTAAGTGTTGATCGCTGCTTCATTCTCTCATTTTTATGATTATGTACATATTTAGGACTTGTTCGTTCGTTGATTCAGAGACTACATATACGTTACATTGATTTGTTCGTTATTCTGTTCTAACTGAGCCGCCTACGAGTTGAGTCGATCAATCCTGATAAATAACTCCGCAACGACGAGTTGTGCAATATTTTTCATTGAAAGAGGGTCTTTTACTCTGTCGTTGAACAAATCCCTTGCTACCATCTCCAAGTGTCTGCACCCAAAGGCAAAATACACTTGGGCCTCCACGTCATGAAGTGGGCACCACATCTCATCAAATGTGCAGATTTGGAATGACATGCAGAAGTCAAAAACTCTAATTATTTAGAAACAAACAAGTGTGACAATACACGATAACCCACATAAATTTTGTATCCCCACCTAGGTTTGGCCTCCTTAAGTCGTGCGCTCATCACAACCAACCAGTTTTACAACAATTTTTTTGATACAAGTATATACTTGTTTGTGGAGGGAGATTAAAAGCCACATAGACCGTCGACCGATGCGGCGCATGAGCTACACATTTTGCTCCAGCTTTTTGTCTAGTTTTTACAAATATACATGTATTTGTAGGAATGATGCATCTATGGAAGAAATAATTGTGTCACCCGCAAAAAAGAAAAGAAATAATTGTGTATCCCTACACGAATTATAACTATTCTAGGGTGCATGACCCCAAGTCACGCGGGGAGGGGAATCCGGCATGGATAAGGAAGGAATCGCGTGGAATCACCAAGGGTGTAGAGTTGCTAGCCCTCTCGATGTAACTAATGCTCGATGTGCTAGAGGTAACGACGGTCAACAATGCGTTGAATCATCGGCAGAAAAGACACTAGCGCATCCCATGAAGAGAAGAGAAGTGAGCAAAGACTAGGTGACAATTGCTCATCGGGAGGGCACGTGATTTGAACCTATGTTTCGATTATGGATAACTAATTGATTACATATGTGGATCATTGAAAGGTCGTACGAAGTGCACTAAGTTTGTTATGAGCCGGTAGGAGCGGACCATTTGTCTCATCGAAAAATAGGGAGTGTGGATGATGTAATGTGATGTGATGATGCAATGGTTAGCAAGAGCTCTGTTGTTGGGGCTTCAGTAGGAGGTAGGTTGAGGTAAGGAGGTGTGTGAGGAGGTAAGTCGAGGTAACATGACAAATAAGAATGTTTAGCGAGGTGTGCTTGGGTGAGGAGGGCACGGGCAAGAAAATGAGCTGAATGTGCTACCCAAATTATCCGTGCCAACATTTGTGAGGAGGACAATAGAAACAATGTATCACACGAAAAAACGACGTATACGAACTCTTTCATAAATAAGGAAGGTCATCAATTAAAATTGAGGGTCATTCTCATTCACTTTAACCAGTACTAGTATTGTGAAAATAACAAAGCTGGTGAAAATGATCGATCAGAACAAGCAAGAGCCAGCATCATTCCATATGTCACAGCAAGTTACCTAACTTTTTTCTCGGGCATACTAGGTGGAGTAAATACCGCTAGCGTAGACACTACACAAGTATGAAGGACTCTGCACGATCAAAGATCTTTTCATGGACTCTAGAATGTTCTAGACCCCTCCGGTCCACATGCTCACGCCTGTGCCACCCACCAACTTATATTTTTGTGAAAAAATGCGAACACTAGAGCCCTGACTATTTTATTCGATCCGTTTAATGGATTAACTGTCGAATCCCATGACATTCACAGTAAAGAAGATTGTCAATAAAAAATAATCATAATCTTATCAAGTTCTCATTCGCTTTAGGAAATATTATGCCAACGGAGTGTCAATGTCTCAGTAAGTGCCAGGCGAATAACTCCCATCTGAAAAAATCCCGGTAGCACTACGTCGGTCGGGACAGATCGCCTAACCTTATTTTTCTGTAAAAAAAAGCTACCTCCTCCTATCCGAATTAACTAATACTCCAGTTAGAGGTTGCATCATTGGCATTGTTAGGCCTTATACAATGCAAAGTGCTTAAAAGAAGTGCATGTGGAAATAAATCAGGCTTTACTTAAGCATCGGTGTTTATTTGTACATGCACTAATAGAAAAAGGGCTTACAGTCCCGGTTGGTGAGGGCCTTTAGTCCCGGTTCATGAACCGGGACTAAAGGGTCGGTACTAATGCCCTGGCCCTTTAGTCCCGGTTCAATCCAGAACCGGGACAGATGGGCCTCCACGTGGCCTGTCCGCTGAGCCCAGGCAGGAGGGCCTTTGGTCCCGGTTGGTGGCACCAACCGGGACCAATAGGCAGCCACGCGTCAGCATTTCTGTGGCTGGGGTTTTTGTTTTTTTTTTGAAAAGGGGGGGGGGAGGGGGTGGGGGGTTTTGGGGGGTTAATTTAGGTGTTTCATATATTGTGCTATAGCTAGCTAATTAATAGAGAGAAGTGTCCTCTCTTTTGTCCGTGCTTGGTCGACGCTACGTACCATACATACGTATAGAGAGGACTAGCTAGACACGCTAGCTAGCTAGTAAGCAAACAGAAGATCGTCATGAACATATATGCATACAGAGAGAAGTCATATCGACCACCTCTCCTTCTCCGAGAGATTGGTCGAACAACAAGTTCTCGTATATCTATCCGACACTACCGGCTACATATATACAATAATTATCTTTTACAAATATATAATCTCCTAAAATACGGACGCGTGGTCCACATAGTATTCTCCGTCTTCAGCGATCACGTGGTCAAGAAAGAATGCCGCCAATTCCTCTTGAATTGCTCGCATGAGATCTGGTGCTAGGAGTTCATCCCGCATCCGAAACATCTAATTTTAAGAACGGGGTCAATACATACATACATACATATATATATATATATATATATATATATATATATATATATATATATATATGAATGAATGAAACTCAACACAAATGATGGTAATAAAATAAAATTGTGAATATTGTTATTTACACACTTCATATTGTTTGTCGGAGTAGCCCCGCTCACAGGTCGTGTGGCGGATGGACTCGCAAATGTAGTATCCACAGAAATCATTCCCTTGTTCCTGCCACAACCACTTTACAAGAAATAGAGGTCAATCAAACTGATAATTAGCAAGCATGCTAAATGGTATTGATGAAACTAGCGCTTGAATCACTAGAAGATGCCTGGAATATGCTACTATATAGTACTTACTTTCGGGTGCCTAAATTGCAGCTTTTTCGGTAGTCCCGGAGCTTTTTTGGTGAATTTTCTCCAAGCCCTTCCATACAAAGAAAACAATTACTTGATATCAGAAATGAACAAAGTTGCTGATATGGTGGATAATGATCGATTTAACTTACTTCTCGAGCATTTCAGTCATGTCCGCATACTCCTTGGGATCTTTTCGCTTGGAGTCTAAGACATTTACTACTCCCTTCTCAAGCTTAATCTCTAGGAGAATATAGTGGTAGCTGCGCACACATGCATAACTCATCAATATTACATTACTATAACCTGGACTAATAAGGAAACCGAATATGCCACAAGACAGTAACACTCACTTGAAGTTGTAAGGAAAGAGTATTATATCTTTGTTTTCATTTATTTCCAACGATCGTAGCAAGTTGGCCTCAGTTTCTTGGGCACGATATTGAACCTCAGTTGCATCTATGAGATACGTGTTAATGAACCCAATATCTCCCACTTGTCGTTTTTTTCAATTCGGCGATCTTCAATCTGCATAATATAGTGAGGATAATTATAAATACATGCAATGAAAGGGCTGAGTTATATAGAGAGACTTAATGACGGAAGTACTACTACTTACAGACAGTAGGAGGTGACCGTTGCTTTATCGATGGCCAATTGATTGAAAAACTGATAGAACTCCTCAAATGGAATAGGCAACAGTTCAATTCCAAGGAGGTCATGCTCCTTTTTAACTCTCACATACAAAGTACTCCTCCCCTCAGACTCTTTGCAGGTTTTCATGTACCAATCATGCAATCTTCGCATCATCGTTGATAGAGAACTTTCATCTTTGACGAGAGGCTTCCCGTACTCGTATCTTTGTATCTGCACCTCCAAGATATCATAATGTACATCGTCGGGCAGGTAATCTGCAGGATTGCCATAACCGGGCACCATCCTCGGATCGACGATGTCGCTAGCAGGTACCTTGAGCGGGGGGCACGATTGCTTCGCTTGTTCGCCGAGCTGGGCAATTTGTTTCCCAGCTCGTCGTTCTTTCATCCTTTGATCACTTTTAGTACTTCCCGACCTCTCCGCTTCGGCAAATGCCTTTCCAATAATGCGCTCATAGTTGACTTTCGGCGGAGACTTGGGTGGTTTTGTCAGGGCAGCCAGAGTGCGCTTCGCTTTCACCGGATCTACCTTCTCCTCCGGAGGTGGATGTCTCTTTGCTTTCAACCCTTGAAACCAGTCATCCACTTCGGTCTGCGTGATCTTCGCGTTTTCCTCCTCGCTCCTCTCGTACGGTAACTTCTCTGGAGTCTTCAGAGAAGGACCGAATCTGTATCTCCTCCCGCCTTTGGCTGTACTGCTAGACGCCGGCAGAGTAGACGGAGCGGATGTCTTCTTTCCTTGCTTACGAGGCGGAGGAGAAGGACTGCGACGCGTCGGAGCAGCCGGAGCGGCGGCGGGTCTCTTCTGCCCTTGCTGACGAGGCGGAGAAGGAGGAGGCTGGCTGCTCGGGCGCGCCGGCGCAGGCGGAGAAGGAGGCGGAGTGCCGCCACGCGTCGGAGAAGGAGCCGGCCGAGTGCCCTGATCGTCACTCGCCGGAGGAGGAGGCGGTGGAGGAGGCGGAGTGCCCTGACTCGCCGCCGAAGGAGGAGGAGGCGGAGGCATCCAGTTCGGAAGGTTGATGAGATCCTTCCGCCATAGGCATGGAGTCTTCAGAGCAGAACCCAGCCGATACTCCCCTTCACCGGTAGGGTGGTCAAGCCGGAGGTCCTCAAATCCCTCCGTTATTTCATCGACCATCACCTTAGCATATCCTTCTGGAATCGGCCGGCAGTGAAAATTTGAGTCGGGTTTAGTAGGATAAACAGAGCCAACAGCCGCCTTAACCTTCAAATTGCTCCATTGCGCCATAAGGTGGCAATTTTCAGCATCCGTGATAGCATCCACGGGATAGCTGGCAGGAGCCGTCAAGGCATGCTCTGGCTGAAGCAGCTCGGTGGAAGCCACGCTGCTTCTCCGCTGAGATGGTGGGGTAGCTTCGGGGGAAGCTTCGGCAGGTCGTTTGCTGCGATCTGCTTCTCGTTTCTCTAGCCCCATTACCATTTCGTGCAGCGCCTGCAGTTGGCTCTACTCCAGTTTCTTCCTCCTCTCCTGGGTTTTGTAACCCCCTACGTCCGGAAATCCAGCCTTCCACGAAACGGAGCCTGGCGTGCCTCGTGTCCGTCCAGGGTGCTCAGGATTGCCGAGGGCCATTGTGAGCTCGTCCTTCTCCCTGTCTGGAACGAACGTCCCTTGCTGCGCTGCTTCGATATATTGCTGAAGCCTCTTGACTGGTATGTCCAATTGTTCGTTCGTCCAAATGCACTTCCCTGTTATAGGGTCCAAGGATCCGCCGGCCCCAAAGAACCAAGTCCGGCAATGTTCTGGCCAGTTCATTGTCTCTGGTTCGATCCCTTTATCAAGCAGATCATTCTCAGCCTTGGCCCACTTAGGCCGGGCTACGAGGTAGCCACCTGACCCCGTGCGATGGTGAAGCTTCTTCTTCTCAGCATTTCTCTTGTTTGTCGCCGACATCTTTTTACTCTTTTCCGATGTTTTGTGGGCCACAAATGCGGGCCAGTCATCTCTGATCTTCTCATATTTGCCCATGAATTCTGGTGTCTCATTTTTTTCGACATACCTATTGAGGTCTTTCTTCCAATTCCTGAATAGGTCTGCCATCTTCCTCAGAGCAAAAGACTTGATTAATGGCTCTATAGCTGGCTTCTCCGGATCATCCTCCGGCGGTAGGGTGAAATTTGACTTCAGCTCAGTCCAAAGATTCTTTTTCTGCATCTCATTGAGATAAGACACCTCAGGGTCTTCGTTCTTAGGCTTATACCATTGCTGGATGCTGATCGGGATCTTGTCCCTAACCAGAACCCCGCACTGAGCAACAAATGCCTTCTTTGTCCGGTAGGGTTCAATCGGTTGGCCGTCGCGCGCGATTTGTATGATCTCAAACTTTTCATCCGAGCTCAACTTTTTCTTTGGGCCTCGTCTCTTTACCGAAGTTGTGCTCGATCCGGAGGGCTAGAAAAAGAACAAAGACGAGAGTTAATTAATATGTGTACATACCAAACAATGAATGCATCAATTAGCTAGTCAGCATAGGCTTAACTAATATATATACCTGGCCGGACTCGGTTTGGTGATCACCGGAGCCGTCCTCACAGTCTACTTCTTCACCCTCTCCTTCTTGCACCGGCATTGGGTCATCGGAGCCATGTAAATCATAGCCAGCTGCTTCTTCACCCTCTCCTTCCAGACCATCGTTGTCGTTGAGAAACATCAACGAGGACACGGCATCACTTCCTTGTGCGATTATGTCCCTCAACAACGCTTCTTGTGCTTCGTCTCGGGGGGTGTCCATTGTTTCTACAAATATTTACAACATGGCAATTATTATTCAAACATGACAGATATGGATATATTAGTGGCAAACGTAGAACTAGCTAGCTAATCACAATAAGGAATCATATTAGTGGCCTCGACGCTGCTTCTCTAGGGTTTGGGGTGGCCTCGACAACGCTTCAAGGGTTAGGGGGTGGCCTCGAGAACGCTTCAAGCTAGGAGGGGGTAATATCGACCCCCCCACGTGTTGAAGCTATCGGGAGGGGGTCAGCGTTGAACACAACATCTATGTCCCACAAGTGACGTGGGCATCGACGCCCGCGGTAGGGTAGAGGGTCGTGGTGTTGGGGAACGTTGCAGAAAACAAAAAATTTCCTACTCGTTTCACCAAGATCATCTAGGAGTTCATCTAGCAACGAGTGATTAGATGCATCTACATACCTTTGTAGATCGCGCACGGAAGCGTTCAAAAGAACGGTGATGATGTAGTCGTACTCGACGTGATTCAAATCACCGATGACCAGCGCCGAACGGACGGCACCTCCGCGTTCAACACACGTACGGGACGGGAGACGTCTCCTCCTTCTTGATCCAGCAAGGGGAAAGGAGAGGTTGATGAAGATCCAGCAGCACGACGGCGTGGTGGTGGATGCAGGGCGTCACAGCAGCAGGGCTTCGCCGAGACTACGAGGGAGAGACGTAACGGGGGGAGATGGAGGCGCCAGGGGCTGGTGTGAAATCCCTCCTCTCACCCCCACTATATATAGGGGTGCCAGGGGGGCGCCGGCCCTAGTAGATGAGATCTACTAGGGGGGCGGCGGCCAAGGGGAGGTTTCCCTCCCCCCCAAGGCACCTAGGGGTGCCTTCCACCACATGGACTCTTCCATGGTGGAAACCCTAGGCGCATGGGCCTATAGGGGCTGGTGCCCTTGGCCCATCTAGGCCAAGGCGCACCCCCTACAGCCCATGTGGCCCCCCGGGACAGGTGGCCCCACCCAGTGGACCCCCGGGACCCTTCCGGTGGTCCCGGTACAATACCGATAACCCCGAAACTTGTCCCGATGCCCGAAATAGCACTTCCTATATATAATTCTTTACCTCCGGACCATTCCGGAACTCCTCGTGACGTCCGGGATCTCATCCGGGACTCCGAACAACATTCGGGTTTCTGCATATACATATCTTCATAACCCTAGCATCACCGAACCTTAAGTGTGTAGACCCTACGGGTTCGGGAGACAAGCAGACATGATCGAGACGACTCTCCGGTCAATAACCAACAGCGGGATCTGGATACCCATGTTGGCTCCCACATGCTCCACGATGATCTCATCGGATGAACCACGATGTCGAGGATTTAATCAATCCCGTACGCTATTCCCTTTGTCTATCGATATGTTACTTGCCCGAGATTCGATCGTCGGTATCCCAATACCTCGTTCAATCTCGTTACCGGCAAGTCACTTTACTCGTACCGTAATGCATGATCCCGTGACCAGACACTTGGTCACTCTGAGCTCATTATGATGATGCATTACCGAGTGGGCCCAGTGATACCTCTCCGTCATACGGAGTGACAAATCCCAGTCTTGATCCATGTCACCCAACAGACACTTTCGGAGATACCCGTAGTCTACCTTTATAGTCACCCAGTTATGTTGTGATGTTTGGCATACCCAAAGCACTCCTACGGTATCCGGGAGTTACACGATCTCATGGTCTAAGGAAAAGATACTTTGACATTGGAAAACTCTAGCAAACGAACTATACGATCTTGTGCTATGTTTAGGATTGGGTCTTGTCCATCACATCATTCTCCCAATGATGTGATCTCGTTATCAATGACATCCAGTGTCCATAGTCAGGAAACCATGACTATCTGTTGATCAACGAGCTAGTCAACTAGAGGCTCACTAGGGACATGTTGGTGTCTGTTATTCACACATGTATTACGATTTCCGGATAACACAATTATAGCATGAATAAAGACAATTATCATGAACAAGGAAATATAATAATAATGCTTTTATTATTGCCTCTAGGGCATATTTCCAACAGTCTCCCACTTGCACTAGAGTCAATAATCTAGTTACATTGTGATGAATCGAACACCCATGGAATTCTGGTGTTGATCATGTTTTGCTCTAGGGAGAGGTTTAGTCAACGGATCTGCTATATTCAGGTCTGTATGTACTTTACAAATCTCTATGTCTCCATCTTGAACATTTTCACGAATGGAGTTGAAGCGACGCTTGATGTGCCTTGTCTTCTTGTGAAACCTGGGCTCCTTGGCAAGTGCAATAGCTCCAGTGTTGTCACAGAAGAGCTTGATCGGCCCCGACGCATTGGGTATGACTCCTAGGTCGGTGATGAACTCCTTCACCCATATTGCTTCATGTGCTGCCTCCGAGGCTGCCATGTACTCCGCTTCACATGTAGATCCCGCCACGACGCTTTGCTTGCAACTGCACCAGCTTACTGCCCCACCATTAAAAATATACACGTATCCGGTTTGAGACTTAGAGTCATCCAGATCTGTGTCGAAGCTAGCGTCGACGTAACCCTTTACGACGAGCTCTTCGTCACCTCCATAAACGAGAAACATTTCCTTAGTCCTTTTCAGGTACTTTAGGATATTCTTGACCGCTGTCCAGTGTTCCTTGCCGGGATTACTTTGGTACCTTCCTACCAAACTGACGACAAGGTTAACATCAGGTCTGGTACACAGCATGGCATACATAATAGAACCTATGGCTGAGGCATAGGGGATGACGCTCATCTCTTCTATATCTTCTGCCGTGGTCGGACATTGAGCTGAGCTCAATTTCATACCTTGTAACACAGGCAAGAACCCCTTCTTGGATTGATCCATATTGAACTTCTTCAATATCTTATCAAGGTATGTGCTTTGTGAAAGACCTATGAGGCGTCTCGATCTATCTCTATAGATTTTGATGCCTAATATATAAGCAGCTTCTCCAAGGTCCTTCATTGAAAAACTTTTATTCAAGTAGGCCTTGATGCTGTCCAAGAGTTCTATATCATTTCCCATCAAAAGTATGTCATCTACATATAATATGAGAAATGCTACAGAGCTCCCACTCACTTTCTTGTAAACGCAGGCTTCTCCATAAGTCTGTGTAAACCCAAACGCTTTGATCATCTCATCAAAGCGAATGTTCCAACTCCGAGATGCTTGCACCAGCCCATAAATCGAGCGTTGGAGCTTGCACACTTTGTCAGCATTCTTAGGATCGACAAAACCTTCCGGCTGCATCATATACAATTCTTCCTTAAGGAAACCATTAAGGAATGCCGTTTTGACGTCCATTTGCCATATTTCGTAATCATAGAATGCGGCAATTGCTAACATGATTCGGACGGACTTCAGCTTCGCTACCGGTGAGAAAGTCTCATCGTAGTCAACCCCTTGAACTTGTCGATAACCCTTAGCGACAAGCCGAGCTTTATAGATGGTCACATTACCATCCGCGTCTGTCATCCTCTTAAAGATCCATTTATTTTCTATGGCTCGCCGCTCAACGGGCAAGTCAGTCAAAGTCCATACTTTGTTTTCATACATGGATCCTATCTCGGATTTCATGGCTTCTAGCCATTTGTCGGAATCCGGGCCCGCCATCGCTTCTTCATAGTTCGAAGGTTCACCGTTGTCTAACAGCATGATTTCCAAGACAGGGTTGCCGTACCACTCTGGTGCGGAACGTGTCCTTGTGGACCTTCGAATTTTAGCAGGGGCTTGATCATAAGTATCTTGATCATTATCATTAACTTCCTCTCTAGTCGGTGCAGGCACCTCAGGAACATTTTCTTGAGTTGCGCCATTTTCCGGTTCAAGAGGTAATACTTCATCAAGCTCTACTTTCCTCCCACTTACTTCTTTCGAGAGAAACTCTTTCTCCAGAAAGGACCCATTCTTGGCAACAAAGATCTTGCCTTCGGATCTGAGGTAGAAGGTGTACCCAATAGTTTCCTTTGGGTACCCTATGAAGACGCATTTTTCCGATTTGGGTTCAAGCTTTTCAGGTTGAAGTTTCTTGACATAAGCATCGCATCCCCAAACTTTTAGAAACGACAGCTTAGGTTTCTTCCCAAACCATAATTCATACGGTGTCGTCTTAACGGATTTCGACGGAGCCCTATTTAAAGTGAATGTGGCAGTCTCTAAAGCATAGCCCCAAAATGATAGCGGTAAATCGGTAAGAGACATCATAGATCGCACCATATCTAATAGAGTGCGATTACGACGTTCGGACACACCATTACGCTGAGGTGTTCCAGGCGGCGTGAGTTGTGAAACTATTCCACATTTTCTTAAGTGTGTGCCAAACTCGTGACTCAAGTATTCTCCTCCACGATCTGATCGTAGAAACTTGATTTTCCTGTCACGTTGATTTTCAACCTCACTCTGAAATTCCTTGAACTTTTCAAAGGTTTCAGACTTGTGTTTCATTAAGTAGATATACCCATACCTACTTAAATCATCAGTGAGGGTGAGAACATAACGATAGCCACCGCGAGCCTCAACACTCATTGGACCGCACACATCAGTATGTATGATTTCCAATAAGTCGGTTGCTCGCTCCATTGTTCCTGAGAACGGAGTCTTGGTCATTTTACCCATAAGGCATGGTTCGCATGTGTCAAATGATTCATAATCAAGAGACTCTAAAAGTCCATCAGCATGGAGCTTCTTCATGCGTTTGACACCTATGTGACCAAGGCGGCAGTGCCACAGGTATGTGGGACTATCATTATCAACCTTACTTCTTTTGGTACTCACATTATGAACATGTGTAGCATCACGTTCGAGATTCATAAAGAATAAACCATTCACCATAGGAGCATGACCATAAAACATATCTCTCATAAAAATGGAATAACCATTATTCTCAGATTTAAAAGAGTAGCCATCTCGAATTAAACGAGATCCCGATACAATGTTCATGCTCAAAGCTGGCACTAAATAACAATTATTAAGGCTTAAAACTAATCCCGAAGGGAGATGCAGAGGTAGCGTGCCGACGGCGATCACATTGACCTTGGAACCATTCCCGACGCGCATCATCACCTCGTCCTTTGCCAGTTTCCGTTTATTCCGCAGCCCCTGCTTTGAGTTACAAATGTGAGCAACTGCACCGGTATCAAATACCCAGGAGCTATTACGGGCACTAGTAAGGTACACATCAATTACATGTATATCACATATACCTTTTGTTTTGCCGGCCTTCTTATCCGCTAAGTACTTAGGGCAGTTCCGCTTCCAGTGACCGCTTCCCTTGCAATAAAAGCACTCAGTCTCAGGCTTAGGTCCATTCTTTGGCTTCTTCCCGGCAGCTTGCTTGCCGGGCGCGGCAACCTCCTTGCCGTCCTACTTGAAGTTCTTTTTACCCTTGCCTTTCTTGAACTTAGTGGTTTTATTGACCATCAACACTTGATGTTCCTTCCTGACTTCTACCTCTGCTGATTTCAGCATAGCAAATACTTCAGGAATGGTCTTTTCCATCCCCTGCATATTGAAGTTCATCACAAAGCTCTTGTAGCTTGGTGGAAGCGACTAGAGGATTCTGTCAATGACCGCATCATCCGGGAGATTAACTCCCAGCTGAGTCAAGCGGTTATGCAACCCAGACATAGTGAGTATGTGCTCACTGACAGAACTGTTTTCCTCCATCTTACAGCTGAAGAATTTGTCGGAGACTTCATATCTCTCGACCCGGGCATGAGCTTGGAAAACCATTTTCAGCTCTTCGAACATCTCATATGCTCCATGTCTCTCAAAATGCTTTTGGAGCCCCGGCTCTAGGCTGTAAAGCATGCCGCACTGAACGAGGGAGTAGTCATCGGAACGTGCCTGCCAAGCGTTCATAACATCTTGTTCTGCAGGGAGAACGGGTGCGTCACCAAGCAGTGCTTGTAGGACATAATCTTTCTTGGCAGCTATGAGGATGATCCTCAGGTTCCGGACCCAGTCCGTATAGTTGCTGCCATCGTCTTTCAGCTTGGTTTTCTCTAGGAACGCGTTGAAGTTGAGGACTACGTTGGCCATTTGATCTACAAGACATATTGTAAAATATTTAGACTAAGTTCATGATAATTAAGTTCAACCAATCAAATTATTAGTGAACTCCCACTTAGATTAGACATCCCTCTAGTCATCTAAGTATTACATGATCCGAGTTAAACTAGACCGTGTCCGATCATCACGTGAGACGGACTAGTCAACATCGATGAACATCTTCATGTTGATCGTATCTTCTATACGACTCATGCTCGACCTTTCGGTCTTCTGTGTTCCGAGGCCATGTCTGTACATGCTAGGCTCGTCAAGTTAACCTAAGTGTTTGCATGCGTAAATCTGTCTTACACCCGTTGTATGTGAACGTCTGAATAAAACACCCGATCATCACGTGGTGTTTTCAAATAGCAAACTGTCGCAACGGTGCACAGTTAGGGGGAACACTTCTTGAATTTATTGTGAGGGATCATCTTATTTACTACCGTCGTTCTAAGTAAACAAGATGCAAAACATGATAAACATCACATGCAATCAAATAATAAACGTGACATGATATGGCCATTATCACATAGCTCCTTTGATCTCCATCTTGGGGCTCCATGATCATCTTGTCACCGGCTTAACACCATGATCTCCATCATCATGATCTCCATCATCGTGTCTCCATGAAGTTGCTCGCCAACTATTACTTCTACTACTATGGCTAACGCGTTTAGCAATAAAGTAAAGTAATTTACATGGCGTTTCTTGATGACACGCAGGTCATATAAAAGAATAAAGACAACTCCTATGGCTCCTGCCGGTTGTCATACTCATCGACATGCAAGTCGTGATTCCTATTACAATAGCATGAACATCTCATACATCACATATAGATCATTCATCATTCATCACAACTTTGGCCATATCATATCACAAACCACTTGCTGCAAAAACAAGTTAGACGTCCTCTAATTGTTGTTGCATGTTTTACGTGGCTGAATTAGGGTTCTAGCAAGAACGTTTTCTTACCTACGTTAAAGCCACAACGTGATTTGTCAACTTCTATTTACCCTTCATAAGGACCATGTTCATCGATTCTGCTCCAACTAAAGTAGGAGAGACAGACACCCGCCAGCCACCTTATGCAACTAGTGCATGTTAGTCGGTGGAACCGGTCTCACGTAAGTGTACGTGTAAGGTTGGTCCGGGCCGCTTCATCCCACAATACCGCTGAAGCAAGAAAGGACTAGTAACGGCAAGAAAGTTGACAAATCTACGCCCACAACAAATTGTGTTCTACTCGCGCAAGAAGAACTACGCATAGACCTAGCTCATGATGCCACTGTTGGGGAACGTTGCAGAAAACAAAAATTTTCCTACTCGTTTCACCAAGATCATCTAGGAGTTCATCTAGCAACGAGTGATTAGATGCATCTACATACCTTTGTAGATCGCGCACGGAAGCGTTCAAAAGAACGGTGATGATGTAGTCGTACTCGACGTGATTCAAATCACCGATGACCAGCGCCGAACGGACGGCACCTCCGCGTTCAACACACGTACGGGACGGGAGACGTCTCCTCCTTCTTGATCCAGCAAGGGGAAAGGAGAGGTTGATGAAGATCCAGCAGCACGACGGCGTGGTGGTGGATGCAGGGCGTCACAGCAGCAGGGCTTCGCCGAGACTACGAGGGAGAGACGTAACGGGGGGAGATGGAGGCGCCAGGGGCTGCTGTGAAATCCCTCCTCTCCCCCCCACTATATATAGGGGTGCCAGGGGGAGCGCCGGCCCTAGTATATGAGATCTACTAGGGGGGGCGGCGGCCAAGGGGAGGTTTCCCTCCCCCCCAAGGCACCTAGGGGTGCCTTCCACCACATGGACTCTTCCATGGTGGAAACCCTAGGCGCATGGGCCTATAGGGGCTGGTGCCCTTGGCCCATCTAGGCCAAGGCGCACCCCCTACAGCCCATGTGGCCCCCCGGGACAGGTGGCCCCACCCAGTGGACCCCCGGGACCCTTCCGGTGGTCCCGGTACAATACCGATAACCCCGAAACTTGTCCCGATGCCCGAAATAGCACTTCCTATATATAATTCTTTACCTCCGGACCATTCTGGAACTCCTCGTGACGTCCGGGATCTCATCCGGGACTCCGAACAACATTCGGGTTTCTGCATATACATATCTTCATAACCCTAGCGTCACCGAACCTTAAGTGTGTAGACCCTACGGGTTCGGGAGACAAGCAGACATGACCGAGACGACTCTCCGGTCAATAACCAACAGCGGGATCTGGATACCCATGTTGGCTCCCACATGCTCCACGATGATCTCATCGGATGAACCACGATGTCGAGGATTTAATCAATCCCGTACGCTATTCCCTTTGTCTATCGATATGTTACTTGCCCGAGATTCGATCCTCGGTATCCCAATACCTCGTTCAATCTCGTTACCGGCAAGTCACTTTACTCGTACCGTAATGCATGATCCCGTGACCAGACACTTGGTCACTCTGAGCTCATTATGATGATGCATTACCGAGTGGGCCCAGTGATACCTCTCCGTCATACGGAGTGACAAATCCCAGTCTTGATCCATGTCACCCAACAGACACTTTCGGAGATACCCGTAGTCTACCTTTATAGTCACCCAGTTATGTTGTGACGTTTGGCATACCCAAAGCACTCCTACGGTATCCGGGAGTTACACGATCTCATGGTCTAAGGAAAAGATACTTTGACATTGGAAAACTCTAGCAAACGAACTATACGATCTTGTGCTATGTTTAGGATTGGGTCTTGTCCATCACATCATTCTCCCAATGATGTGATCTCGTTATCAATGACATCCAGTGTCCATAGTCAGGAAACCATGACTATCTGTTGATCAACGAGCTAGTCAACTAGAGGCTCACTAGGGACATGTTGGTGTCTGTTATTCACACATGTATTACGATTTCCGGATAACACAATTATAACATGAATAAAGACAATTATCATGAACAAGGAAATATAATAATGATGCTTTTATTATTGCCTCTAGGGCATATTTCCAACACGTGGATCGCCGAGCGGTCGAGGGTCAAGGGGTCGAGGATCGCCGAGGGGTCGGGAGGTTGCCTAGTGTCAAAGGATTCAACAAAACCATGTCTTCATCATTAGGCGAAAGTAACAGGTGCATGATGGTACGAAGCTCTCCAAAGTTATTTTGGAACGGAGTCCCAGATGGGATAATTCGCTTTTTGGTACAAAGTTCAGCAAGAACCTTCCGAATATCGTTATTTGGGAGGCCTTTGCTGAAATTCGTACAAAAAGGCAAATTATCCTATCCGGGACTCCATTCCAGAATAACTTTAGAGGACTTCGTACCATCATACCATGGTTACTTCCGGCTAATGATTAAGCCATGGATTTCTTCAATACTTTGACACTATAGGAACCCTCGACCCTGAAACCTTCGACCCTCGACCCCTTAACGACCCTTGACCCTGAAACCTTCGACCCTTGACCCCTTAACGACCCTCGATCCTCTACCCTAGTTCCCGACCCTCGACCCCTCAGTGATCCTCGACACCCTCGTTATATCGACAACGAAGCAACATACATATACATGGGAAAATAATGTTATCGGGGAGGGGGTATCGGTACCCCCCCCCTCGTGTCAAAGTTTCTTCTTTCTCCTCTATTCCTTTCTTTCTTCTTCTCCTCTTCTTTTTCTTCTTATCCCTCGAGAAAGGAAAATAAGGAAAAAGGAAGAAAAGAGGAAGAAGGAAGAAGGAAGAAGAAAAAGAAGAAGAAAAAAAAGAGGAGAAGAAGAAAAGAATAGAGGAGAAGAAGAAAAAATAGAAAAAATTTCTATTTTTTCTTCTTCTCCTCTATTCCTTTCTTCTTCTCCTCTTCTTTTTCTTCTTTTTTCTTCTTCTTATTTATTTCTCCTCCTCTCCCCTCTTCTTCTCCTTTCTTCCTCTTCTTATTTCCTTTTTCCTCTCATTCTTTTTCTTCTTCTTCCTTCTTAAAAATACATGAAGTAGTATTGCCTAATTCATTGTTCATATGAATATACAAACATTTGCATATTTACACTAATTAATATCACCCAAAAAACCTATGAACAGAAAAAAATCCTATTTTTTCTAAAAAACTATCTTTTGCATTGTTCACATACACATATACATTATAGCCACATACACATATACATCACATATGAACAAAAAAATTAAAACATAAAAAAACAGAGCATAAAAATAAAAAAAGCGCTTAAACATTAAAGGAGCCGGGCGGCGGCTCACAGCGCGGGGGCAGGCGAGGGCGCCGGTGCGCGGGGCGGGACGGGGAAGGGGGGCAGGGCGACGGCGACGAGGAGCGGGCGGCGACGGCGAGCCCGTAGCAGGGGAGCTCGAGGTGACGGCGGGGGCGGCGAGGGCGCCGGCGCGCGGGGGCGGGACGGGGCAGGGGCAGGGCGACGGCGAGCACGGGGCAGGGGCGCGGGGCGACGGCGACGGCGAGCACGGGGCAGGGGCGCGGGGCAACGGCGACGGCGAGCACGGGCAGCCTGACGGCGTCGTCGGGGCGAGCTCGGGCAGCCTGGCGGCGTCGTCGGGGCGGGGAACTGGCGATGAAATCTGAAAAAACGCCAAGTCTTTGCTTATATAGAAAAGGCTTTGGTCCCGGTTCGTGCCACGACCCGGGACTAATGCCCCCCTTTAGTCTCGGTTGGTGCCACCAACCGGGACCAAAGGCCAATTTTCAGCAGCCCAAAGGGCGGGAAGCGGCGGCCTTTGGTCCCGGTTGGTGGCACCAACCGGGGCTAAAGGGGTGCATTAGTCCCGGTTGGTGCTACGACCCGGGACTAATGCCCCCCTTTAGTCCCGGTTGGTGCCACCAACCGGGACCAAAGGCCTGTGCTGCCCCGAACCTAATATTTAGTCCCACCTCGCTAGTTGAGAGGGAGGCGCACCTGTTTATAAGGTGCGGTGCGCCTTCCCTCTCGAGCTCCTCTCTTAAGCAGGCTTTCGGGCCTAACCCTGCAATCTGTGCCTGTGGGCCTACTGGGCCTCCTGCGGGTCTGAATCCTGGCCCATGGTAGGGTTTCTAGTCGTATTCAGGCCGTGGGGGCCTAGTAGGTGGCAGTTTTTTTTGTTTTTTTGTTTTATGTGTTGCTTTATTTAGTTTATTTTGTTTCTGTTTACAACAAAATACTTATTGTTGCTATATTTATTTTTTTCCAGTTTTTTGTTTTGTTTTCTGCATTATTTATTTTCTTTTGTTTTTTTCTTTATTTTTTAATTCTTTTTGCTTTTAGTTTTAGAAAAATTATAAACTTTCTGTTAGTGCCATTAGTTTTCAAATTTGAAAACACTTTTTTTGTTTTCTTTGTTGCTTTATTCATTTTATTTTGTTTCTACTTACAACAAAATACTTATTGTTGCTATTTTTATTTTTTTTCGAGTTTTTTTTGTTTTGTTTTCTACATTATTTATTTTCTTTTGTTTTTTGCTTTATTTTTTAATTCTTTTTCCTTTTAGTTTTAGAAAAATTATAAACTTTCTGTTAGTGCCATTAGTTTTCAAATTTGAAAACACTTTTTTTGTTTTCTTTGTTGCTTTATTCATTTTATTTTGTTTCTACTTACAATAAAATACTTATTGTTGCTATTTTTATTTTTTTCCAGTTTTTTTGTTTTGTTTTCTGCATTAATTATTTTCTTTTGGTTTTTTGCTTTATTTTTTAATTCTTTTTGCTTTTAGGTTAGCAAAATTATAAACTTTCTGTTTGTGCCATTAGTTTTCTTTGAAATTTGTGTGAATCACAAGTTTGTGAGCTCAACAAGGCGTGTAGAGCGACGGGCTTATAAACCGGTGTGAGCGCCCTTCGGTTGGCGAGGTTTTCAAATTCATAGTTTTCAAATGAACTCTGAAAAAGTTGGCATAGCATGTGCATGTACAAAACACACAATGGTATCATACTCGTCTGTTACAAAGTTGGCATGGTATCATCATATATAATAGTTGCGGGAGAAAGTCTTCACTTTTTCTTCGCTTGTGTCGTTTGCTTATTGCGCCGTAACCATGGATAATCTTCATCGTTTATCAGGATGCTTGGGTCAGCCTTGACTTTGAAGGGGGGAATTTCATGAAACTTTTCATACTCTTCAGACATGTCTGTCTTGCCCTCCACTCCCAGGATGTCCCTTTTTCCTGAAAGAACTATGTGGCGCTTTGGCTCATTGAATGATGTATTCGCTTACTTATCTTTTCTTTTCTTCGGTCTGGTAGACATGTCCTTCACATAGATAACCTGTGCCACATCATTGGCTAGGACGAACGGTTCGTCAGTGTACCCAAGATTTTTCAGATCCACTGTTGTCATTCCGTACTGTGGGTCTACCTGTACCCCGCCTCCTGACAGATTGACCCACTTGCACTTAAACAAAGGGACCTTAAAATCTACTCCGTAGTCAAGTTCCCATATGTCTACTATGTAACCATAATATGTGTCATTTCCATTGTCGGTTGCTGCATCAAAGCGGACACCGCTGTTTTGGTTGGTGCTCTTTTCATCTTGGTCAATCGTGTAAAATGTATTTCCATTTATCTCGTATCCTTTCCAAATCATTACAGTCGAAGATGGTCCCCTGGACAACAAGTACAGCTCATCACAAACAGTGCTGTCACCTCTGAGACGTGTTTCCAACCAACTACTGAAAGTCCTGATGTGTTCACATGTAATCCAGTCGTCGCACTGCTCTAGATGTTTGGAGCGCAGACTGTTCTTGTGTTCATCGACATACGGGTTCACTAAGGTAGAGTTCTGTAGAACTGTGTAGTGTGCTTGAGACCAAGAATATCCGTCCCTGCATATTATTGAGTCCCTTCCAAGCGTGCCTTTTCCCGTCAGTCTCCCCTCATACCGCGATTTAGGGAGACCTATCTTCTTAAGGCCAGGAATGAAGTCAACACAAAACCCGATGACATCCTCTGTTTGATGGCCCATGGAGATGCTTCCTTCTGGCCTAGCGCGGTTACGAACATATTTCTTTAGGACTCCCATGAACCTCTCAAAGGGGTACATATTGTGTAGAAATACGGGCCCCAGTATGACAATCTCGTCGACTAGATGAACTAGGACGTGCGTCATGATATTGAAGAAGGATGGTGGGAACACCAGCTCGAAACTGACAAGACATTGCGCCACATCACTCCTTAGCGTTGGTACGATTTCTGGATCGATCACCTTCTGAGATATTGCATTGAGGAATGCACATAGCTTCACAATGGCTAATCGGACATTTTCCGGTAGAAGCCCCCTCAATGCAACCGGAAGCAGTTGCGTCATAATCACGTGGCAGTCATGAGACTTTAGGTTCTCTAACTTTTTCTCTGGCATATTTATTATTCCCTTTATATTCGACGAGAAGCCAGTCGGGACCTTCATACTGAGCAGGCATTGAAAGAATATTTCTTTCTCTTCTTTCGTAAGAGCGTAGTTGGCAGGACCTTCATACTGCTTCGGAGGCATGCCCTCTTTTTCGTGCAAGCGTTGCAGGTCCTCTCGTGCCTCAGGTGTATCTTTTGTCTTCCCATACACGCCCAAGAAGCCTAGCAGGTTCACGCAAAGGTTCTTCATCACGTGCATCACGTCGATCGAAGAGCGGACCTCTAGGTCTTTCCAGTAGGGTAGGTCCCAAAATATAGATTTCTTCTTCCACATGGGTGCGTGATTCTCAGCGTCATTCGGAACAGCTAGTCCGCCGGGACCCTTTCCAAAGATTACGTGTAAATCATTGACCATAGCAAGTACGTGATCACCGGTACGCATGGCGGGCTTCTTCTGGTGATCTGCCTCGCCTTTGAAATGCTTGCCTTTCTTTCGACATTGATGGTTGGTCGGAAGAAATCGACGATGGCCCAGGTACACATTCTTCCTGCAGCTTCCCAGGTATATACTATCGGTGTCAAGTAAACAGTGCTGCATGCGTGGTATCCCTTGTTTGTCTGTCCTGAAAGGTTACTGAGAGCGGGCCAATCGTTGATGGTCACGAACAGCAACGCCTTTAGGTCAAATTCCTCCTTTTTGTGCTCATCCCACGGACGTACACCGTTTCCATTCCACAGCTGTAAAAGTTCTTCAACTAATGGCCTTAGATACACATCAATGTCGTTGCCGGGTTGCTTAGGGCCTTGGATGAGAACTGGCATCATAATGAACTTCCGCTTCATGCACATCCAAGGAGGAAGGTTATACATACATAGAGTCACGGGCCAGGTGCTGTGATTGCTGCTCTGCTCCCCGAAAGGATTAATGCCATCCGCGCTTAAAGCAAACCATACGTTCCTTGGGTCCTTTGTAAACTCATCCCAGTACTTTCTCTCAATTTTTCTCCACTGCGACCCATCAGCGGGTGCTCTCAACTTCCCGTCTTTCTTACGGTCCTCACTGTGCCATCGCATCAACTTGGCATGCTCTCCGTTTCTGAACAGACGTTTCAACCGTGGTATTATAGGAGCATACCACATCACCTTCGCAGGAACCCTCTTCCTGGGAGGCTCGCCGTCAACATCACCAGGGTCATCTCGTCTGATATTATACCGCAATGCACCGCATTCCGGGCATGCGTTCAGATCCTTGTAGGCACCGCGGTAGAGGATGCAGTCATTAGGGCATGCATGTATCTTCTCCACCTCCAATCCTAGAGGGCATTCGACCTTCTTTGCTGCGTATGTACTGTCGGGCAATTCGTTATCCTTTGGAAGCTTCTTCTTCATTATTTTCAGTAGCTTCTCAAATCCTTTATCAGGCACAGCATTCTCTGCCTTCCACTGCAGCAATTCGAGTACGGTACCGAGCTTTGTGTTGCCATCTTCGCAATTGGGGTACAACCCCTTTTTGTGATCCTCTAACATGCGATCGAACTTCAGCTTCTCCTTTTGACTTTCGCATAGTGTCCTTGCATCGACAATGACCCGGCGAAGATCATCATCATCGGTCACATCGTCTGGTTCCTCTTGATCTTCAGCAGCTTCGCCCGTTGCAGCACCATCGTGCACATTGTCTGGTGCATCTTGATGTTCAGTAGCATCACCGTATTCAGGGGGCACATAGTTGTCATCGTACTCTTCTTCCTCGTCGTCTTCCATCATAACCCCTATTTCTCCGTGCCTCGTCCAAACATTATAGTGTGGCATGAAACCCTTGTAAAGCAGGTGGGTGTGAAGGATTTTCCGGTCAGAGTAAGACTTTGTATTCCCACATATAGGGCATGGACAACACATAAAACCATTCTGCTTGTTTGCCTCAGCCACTTCGAGAAAATCATGCACGCCCTTAATGTATTCGGAGGTGTGTCTGTCACCGTACATCCATTGCCGGTTCATCTGCGTGCATTATATATAATTAAGTGTGTCAAAAATCATTACAGAACATCATGAATAGATAATTAAGTGACCAAATTAATAGAAGTTCATCATCACATAAAAACCAAAGTACATACATAGTTCTCATCTAACAACATAAAGCTCTGCAGAGCATCTAAATTAATTAAATCATACATTGAAACTATGTAAAACATTTCAATGCGAAAACAAATGCGATCATAATCGCAACCAAGGTAACAACTGATCCAACGGCATAATGATACCAAGCCTCGGTATGAATGGCATATTTTCTAATCTTTCTCATCTTCAAGCGCATTGCATCCATCTTGATCTTGTGATCATCGACGACATCCGCAACATGCAACTCCAATATCATCTTCTCCTCCTCAAGTTTTTTTATTTTTTCCTTCAAGAAATTGTTTTCTTCTTCAACTAAATTTAACCTCTCGACAATAGGGTCGGTTGGATTTCCGGTTCAACAACCTCCTAGATAAATAAAATCTATGTCACGTTGGTCGGCATAATTTTCATAAACAATAAATGAACCAATAGTTATGAAAAGATAATATATACCACATCCGAATCATAGACAGGACGAGGGCCGACGGGGGCGGATACCAAAACCATCGCACTATATAAGATGCAATAATAAAAGTAAGAAAATAATACAAGTATCTATCTAAACAAACAAGTAATAATATTTTTCCTTTCAGAAAGAAGATAAGAACAAGAGGCTCACCACGGTGGTGCCGGCGATGAGATCGGCGCGGGTGATCGACCGCGATGAAGACGGGGATGGGGCGTGACGGACCGCTAAACCTAGATAAATATTGAGGAAAATGAAGCTTGGTGGTCGAGCTTGGAGAGGAGAAACCTTATGTAGTGTGGCTCGGGCATTCCATCGAACACCTTGTGTGCATAGGAGGTGAGCTAGAGCACCACCAAGCCCTCTCCCCCTCGGCCAGAAAAAATAGAGCAGTGTGCTCTGCTCTTGCGCGAGGGGCTATATATAGGCAGCACCATTAGACCCGGTTGGTGGCATGAACCGGGACAAAAGGGAACCCTTTGGTCCCGGTTCATGCCACCAACCGGGACCAATAGTGGTGGGCCAGGAGCCAGGACCATTGGTCCCGGTTCATCCCACCAACCGGGACCAAAAGGTCCGGACGAACTGGGACCAATGACCCACGTGGCCCGGCCGGCCCCCTGGGCTCACGAACCGGGGCAAATAGCTCCATTGGTTCCGGTTCTGGATTGAACCGGGACTAATGGGCTGAACTGGCCTGGGCCATTGCCCCCTTTTCTACCAGTGATGGTAGACACTTAATTAGGCCTCTCTCCTGTAGAAATAGGCAATGGTGCTTCAGAAAACCGGATTTATTTTTTTAAACACCTACCTAAGCATTTAGCAGTGTACTAGGCCTTAGGGGTTGCGACAATTAATTCACATCGGAGAGAGGACCAAACTTTTCTTTAGAGACCGAAACGAACCATACTCTTTTTTCTTTCTGCCAATTCAAAAGGTACCAAACTTGTATACGAACACCAGTGTAGCAAGTAGTACGTGGTGTGTTCTTAAAAAAATAGTTGCATGTATGTGTGGCGTAGACAAATCTGAATTATCCTGTGCGATCCAAATATCCTTTCAGAGTCTAGAACGTTCCAGTGTCACGCTCCCGCGCCGTCCAACTCGAGAGCCAAGCAGCGGCGCGCCGCCACGCGCCTTGTGGCGTGACAGGTGACGCCACTCCGCACCACAGGTTCGTCTCCGGTCGGCCGCGCTACGTACGACCACAAATATCCCATCGAGCTCGATCCGATCCGTCACGTCGCGAAGGTCGCGGTGGCATCCAGCGATTGGTCCACACAAGCACAAACGTAAGCTCCGCCCGCAGCAACACGCACTCCACTCCACCACCTACTGCGCACACGACCTATATATAACTGCGCTGCGGCCGCCTCCTTCCCACAGACCATCAACACAAACGAGCATCAATCGGAATTCACAGGCGGCTCCAGCAGATCATTTACACGAGCAGCAGCAAATCCATCCATGGGAGCGGGAATGAAGCGCGCTAGGGAGCAGGAGGTACTGTCGCTCGCGCTGTCGCTGAGCACGGACTCGACGTCGTCGTCAGCCGACTCGGCCGGTGCACCGGCCAGGAAGAGGGCGCGGCGGGGTAGAGTGGTGGCGACGTCGGGGGAAGGGGAGTTCGTGTGCAAGACGTGCGGCCGCGCCTTCGCGTCGTTCCAGGCGCTGGGCGGCCACCGGACCAGCCACCTCCGGGGGCGCCATGGGCTGGAGCTCGGTGTCGGGATCGCCAGGGCCATCAAGGAGAGGCAAAAGCAGGAGGACAAGCAGCAGCACGATTGCCACATCTGCGGGCTCGGCTTCGGGACCGGCCAGGCTCTCGGCGGCCACATGCGTCGGCACCGCGAGGAGATGGCGCTCAGCGGCGCCATCGACCGGTGGGTCGCTCTGTCGAATCAGGAGGCGGGGCACCAGGCCGCCGCCGACCGGCCGCCGGTCTTGCTCGAGCTGTTCGTCTAGAGTCGTTAGAATCTGATAGGTTCATTGTTCGACCTTGTACAGAGTACATTTTTGGTGATTACCGTCTCCGTTCTTGCTGGATAGTATTTGCTTTGGATCGGTCCCTTTTCTAACCGATTGACTCGAGGTTTACATGCACAGATGCAGTTGTATACTCCCTAATGAAGACATATTCATTTCTTCTAAAGCAATTGACAGATTATTGCACTCAGATTGTTGTTCTATGAACATGCTGTTTTTCACCGCCATTATTTATAATAAGTCAAGTACTAAGCCTCAGAGCATCTACCGTCGGACTTGGCAAACCCGGCCCCTCCAACGCACGCGGACGCGCCCGGGCGCATCCACTTTGCATCCACCTCTTTCATATTTCATCCCCTAAATCCATACAAAGCATGCAAAAAAAACCATACGTACTACCTTAGCTCCTCTTTGTCGTCGGAGATGTATAGGACGACGGTGCCGGGCGCCGGCTGGACGGGCGGGTAGGAGGGCTCCGGCTCATCCTCCTCCTGCTCGACCTCATCCATGTAAGCGAGCATCACAGCCTCGTCCGCGGTCTCTTGTGTCTCCATCTCCTGCCGGCGACGGCGTCTTTCCTCCGCAGCCGACTCCGACCGGATGGAATTGAGGACGGCCTGCTGCTCCGCCTGCAAATCCCCATCGCCAGCATCCCCCACATCCTTCTCCTGCAAATCATTGTTGGGAAACGTAGTAATAATTCAAAATTTTCCTACGTGTCACCAAAATCAATCTAGGAGATGCTAGCAACGAGAGAGAGAGAGGGAGTGCATCATCATACCCTTGAAGATCGCTCAACGGAAGCGTTAAAAGAACGCGGTTGATGGAGTCGTACTCGCGGCGATTTAAATCGCGAAAGATCCGATCTAGCGCCGAACGCACGGCGCCTCCGCGTTCAACGCACGTACATTCCGGGGACGTCTCCTCATTCTTGATCCAGCAAGGGGAGAGGAGAAGTTGAGGGAGAGCTCCGGCAGCACGACGTCGTGGTGGTGGAGCTTGTGGTTCTCCTATAGGGCTTCACCAAGCACTACGGAGGAGGAGGACACTACTAGGGAAAAGCCTATACACAGAATCTTACCAGCAGCGCTCTTCAAAATACCACGCTACTGCTACTTAGCAGCAGCGCGTGTGACCGAAACGCGCTGCTGACTTGGAAATAGCAGTAGCGCGTGCACCGCATACAGCGCTAGTGCTATAGTTGCCATGACCTCGCCCCCCCCCCCCCCCCGCTAGCTATAGCAGTAGCGCACTTTACTATAGAGCGCTACTGCTATTCAGGTTAGCTGTAGCGCGTTTCGGGAAACGCGCTACAACTATCCCTACCTTATCCCCACGCGCACGACCGGCCCTCTCACTCACACTCTCACTCTCGCCCGCGTAAATCGTCGTCGTGCGTCGCCGCCGCCGCCACCTTCGTCCGTCCGCCGCCGAGGTACTCCCCTCCTTCCGTCCCTCCTCCATCCTCCTCGCACATCCTCCCTCCTCCTGCGGCCGCCCCTCCCTCCTCCGCCGCCGCCCTCCTCCCTCCGCCTGCGGCCGCCCCTCCTCCCTCCTCCGCCGGCAGCCCTCCTCCCACGCCCTCGACCTCGCCGCCCCTAGCTACCTCTCCGTCGCCCCCCACCCCCTGCCACTAGTTAGTACTAGATTTAGTAGTAGTAGTAGGGTTAGCTAGTACTAGATGTTGCTTAGTTAGTACTAGATTTTTAGTAGTAGTAGTGGTAGTTGAACTACTTTAGTTGTAGTTGAACTAGTTTAGTAAGTAAATTAATAAACTAGTTGAACTAGTTGAATTAACAGAACTAATCTATTTTTAGTAAGATAATTAATATAACTAGTTGAACTACTTTATTTTTAGAAAGAACTAGTTTTTTTTCTATTTATAGTAAGTTTATATTTAGTAAGAACTAGTTGAATTAATAAAACTAGTTGAACATGTCATGTTTGTTGTTAGTGATAACTTATATGGTTTCAGGTGACCTCCGTCGTCCCCGTCACCGACCCCCTCCGACATCCCCGCCGTCGTCCCAGTCACCGACCCCCTCCGACATCGAGGTGAGACCAGCCAAATATCCTTGTATATCTTGTGTTGTTGCTCAAATAGGATATGTGGTTGCCCAAGTGGCCGTTCATGTTCAGTTTACATCTCCGAGTGGCCTATGTTTTGCCGGAGTGTTGATTAATTTCCGTTCCGGCAAATTTCAGGCGCTCGATATGTCCTTTTTTAGCAAAGGTCATGCCGGATTTTGTCGTGAATTCTGGCATGACTTGTGCTAGAATATGTACAAGTTTAATCTTTGAATTATGATTGTAGGAAATGTCGTACTCGGACGACGACGGTCTCCCGGGGGAGTGTAGCTGGTGCCACGACGATCGAGGTATGTGCGACAGGTTCGTTCGGCTGGACGAAGATCGGCGCTTCAGCATTAAGCTCGAGGAGACCTTCGATTGTGAAACGGTACGCAACAACGACAAGTGTTTTTTTCTCCATTAAGCATGACTTCAACTATTTCAACGTCTAATTTTCATATTTTACAATTCGACTAGCTTATCCCATGCCATGCAAGACGCTATGTCTTGGAGAGGATGGGTTTTGAAGACCATGAAAATTTCGAAACAAAGAAAATACACCTAAGGACCCATCATGATATGGATTTTGAAGTAAATTGTGCAATGCTCAGAGCGTAACCCATTTTGGTTGCCAAAATTGGGAAGCACTTTGCAAAATGTATGGTTTTTATGAGGGTATGATTGTCACCATGGATCTTGGTGATCCTGACAGCGAGGAAGACAATATGGACATTTGGGTCCTTGTTGATACGCTTCCGATTGTACCGCTATGTGAGTTTCTCAAACATAGTTATTAACTAATTTATATTGTTTATTTCAAAATAGTTGATAGCTTATTTCCATTGACAGCTTATTTTGATTCTTTAAAGATTGTGCGGAAGATGGTAGATAAAACCCACTACACCGAAGGCACCCAATTAACGTATAAGGAGAAAAATCATCTGATCGCATTTTGTACTCTTCTTGAGAATTACAATGACTATTATCGAACTCCTCCAAATTATGGTGAATACGTGCCACTAGTGCATGTGTTGAACAACGATAACTTCTCTGGAGATACCCTGGTAAGATTTTTTACTATTACGACATCCGTGCATCTTTTGCATACTTCTAAAACTAGTACATCATTGCTAACTACGAAGTTATTATTATGTTTTTCAACAGAAACTCCTGATGGATTGTGTGCCTCATCTGATGTCTCTGCATGGTCGCCTCTCAGTTCTGAACATACTGCCAGGTAAATCTACGGAGCTCACCTGTGCATATCGGATTTCTAAAACCCGTGAACACATGATCATCAGAGAATGGAAGAAATGTATGGACATTCGCAAGGAGGTTCTTGGAAGTAACATTCAGCGAAAGGCAAGAATTGGAGATAGTCTAATCTCCATTCTCCATAATGGAGAGTCAGGGGCTATCTTGTTTTTTGTTATTTTACCTTAGAAAATGTAGTAGGTCTTAATCGAATGTAATAGGTCCTATGAGGTACAATATGTTTATTATGTGGTAATGTGTTAGAGTTGATAATGATGATCTTGAGGAGGTGTTATGTGATGTCAATGATAAAAACGATGATATTGAGGAGGTGTTATATGACAATGATGTATTATGATGCTAAGTTGTTAATGATATGATGATGATGATGATATTATTATATCATTGGGTGAAAGAACCGCGGATTAGTTTCAAGTGGATGGACATCCACTTGAAACTAGTCCACTGTTCTTTCACCCCATGATGTAATAACTCATTATGATGTAAAAACAATCTCTAAATTCCTGTTGTATGAAAACTTGTGTAAAGGTGTATGAATACAACATGAAAAGAAAAAGGAAAGAAATAAAATAGTAAAAAATAGTAGTAGCGCGGGTAAGGAGAAGCGCTACTACTAGTTACCAGTAGCGATGTTCTGATGAAGCGCTGCTACTAAGTCAATTTAGCAGTAGCGTGGGCCAAGACGCGCTATTGCTAAGCATTAGCTGTAGCGCCTTATCAGTAGCGCTCCTGCCCGCGCTACTGATAGGCCCAAAACCCGCGCTGCTGCTAGGCTTTTCCCTAGTAGTGGGAGGTGTTGGAGGAGGGAGGGGCTTCGCTAGGGGAAGGGTTGCAGCTGCTCTCTCTCTCCCTCACTATATATAGGGGGAAGGGGAAGGAGGAGGCACCCTAGGGTTTCCCTAGGGGTGGGGCGGCGGCCATAGGGGAAACCCTAGATGGGTTTGGGCACCCCCACCTCTCCAGGTTACGCGAGATGGGGTGGAAGGGGCGAACAACCCCTTAGTGGGCTGGTGTGCCCCCTCCCCTTGGCCCATAAGCCCCCCCAACACTTGTCGGGGCCTCCGAAACTCCTTTCGGTCGTCATCCGGTACCCCCCGAACAATTCCGGACTCCAATACCCTTCGTCCAATATATCGATCTTCACCTCCGGACCATTCCGGAGTTCCTCGTCACGTCCGGATCTCATCTGGGACTCCGAACAACCTTCGATAACCACATACTATTTTCCATAACAACTCTAGCATCACCGAACCTTAAGTGTGTAGACCCTACGGGTTCGGAAACCATGCAAACATGACCGAGATACCTCTCCGGTCAATAACCAATAGTGGGATCTGGATACCCATATTGACTCCCACATGTTCCACGATGATCTCATCGGATGAACCACTATGTCGGGGATTCAATCAATCCCGTACACAATTCCCTTTGTCCATCGATATGTCACTTGCCCGAGATTCGATCGTCGGTATCTCCATACCTCGTTCAATCTCGTTATCGGCAAGTCTTTTTACTCGTTTCGTAACGCATGATCCCGTGGCTAACTCATTAGTCACATTGAACGCATTATGATGATGCATTACCGAGTGGGCCCAGAGATACCTCTTCGTCATACGGAGTGACAAATCCCAGTCTCGGTTCGTGCCAACCCAACAGACACTTTTGGAGATACCTGTAGTACAACTTTATAGCCACCCAGTTACGTTGTGAAGTTTGGTACACCCAAAGCATTCCTACGCTATCCGGGAGTTGCACAATCTCATGGTCTAAGGAAATGATACTTGACATTAGAAAAGCTCTAGCAAACGAACTACACGATCTTGTGCTATGCTTAGGATTGAGTCTTGTCCATCACATCATTCTCCTAATGATGCGATCCCGTTATCAACGACATCCAATGTCCATGGTCAGGAAACCATAACCACCTATTGATCAACGAGCTAGTCAACTAGAGGCTCACTGGGGACATGTTGCGATCTATGTATTCACACATGTATTACAGTTTCCAGTTAATACAATTATAGCATGAACAATAGACAATTATCATGAACAAGGAAATATAATAATAACCATTTTATTATTGCCTCTAGGGCATATTTCCAACAGTCAGCCCCCTCCTCCTCGTCGTCCTCCACTTCCTCCTCCTCCTCCTCCAACTCCTCCGGATCCACTGCATCCGTAGGTAGCCCCGCGGCAACCCAAGCTTCGCGCCTAGCCCGGATCTGCTCAAGGAGCTCGAGCTAGCGCTCTGGCGTCAGAAATGACTCGCTCCTCACCCAGCGGTGTGGGGGCATGGCTACTAGGCGGGCAGGTGGAGTGGAAAGTGGTGGCAGCGGCAGACAGGAGGACGAAAATATTGATGGATGATAGGGTGTCGGTGCCGCCGGTCAACTTAAATAGCCGGGCAATGCACTACGCGGCCCGCCGGAAGTGCGCCACGCGGCGCCACCGGTCCGACGGAGAATACGAGTTTCAGACCGCCGGGTTTGAGGGTGTTTTCGGCTGGGACCCCTTCATCAGTCCGACGTGACGGGCGTGTCCAGGCGCCCCTTATCCGCCCCATATTTGAACTGGATATGGAGGATGTTGGTCAGTCCGGGCGTTTGAGACCCGTTTGAGGCGTCCGTCTGGGTTGAAAAAACATGGACGGTCAGTGACCGGGCGGCCCGCTCGTGTGTATGAGGCGGGTTTGAGAGGTCCGGCTGTAGATTCTCTCGGTCTGTAACTTAATATAGTCTCAACATTGACTGTATACAGATGTCAGGAGTATTGACTGGATAGAAAGTTAGAAGCCGATATGCATGTGCTCCATTTGTGATCTGTCTATTCCTAACAGCTGGCATAAGTTTACGTCCTTGGAACATGGAGAGATATATGAGCACACTATTGCCAAGTGTTGACATTTGTGCATGTGGAAAAGGAAATAAGAATTCAGAATATGATGTATATATAGACTCATACCTACCACATTTCTCCCGGGTCGCTCCCTAGGGTGACTCCAGAGGCCACACTCGCTGCCAGGCCTAGACCACATCCATCGCTGCCCTTCCCCTGCCAACGGAGGAGGGCACCGGTGTTGACGGTGGCGGTAGGAAGCACCTTTCCAACTCTCTCCTTCCCTTCTCCCCCTGGTTGGCCGTCCTCCTTCAGCTGCAGATCAGCGATGTTCGTGCCAAGATCTCGTGTCATGTGCGCTGTTGGAGTGTCGATCCGGTACGCGGCCATCAACGAAGGCAGCGCCACTGGTAGTGTCCACCATGACGTACATCACGGGCGGTGTTGTGACACAGCGCTGGCACGGGCTCTGTCAGATCTGCCGGCGTGCGTTGTGGGTGGGTTGGATCCGACAGGATCTACCCTGTGGTGGCTCGCAGGCGGCCGGTGGTGGTGCTCTGAACGTTCTCGATGCAGCGAATGGCTGAATGCATTTCTGGTTTGCTTGGCGGCTTTCGGGATGCGTGCCACCATTGTTGGGCGTTTGTCAGGCCATATGCGCACATGTCTTGGCCGTGTGCTAGGCATGCAGATCTCGGCTGGCTTGATCCAATTTGGTGGATGCTCGATGGTGGTGCATTTTATTTCGTCGGGCTTCGCGTGCCAGGCTAACCTATGCCTCCCGCCCTCATGACGATCCGTCTTCACAGGATATCTGTTGTGCTTCGGTGATGGTCGGAGTGTGCCCCACATTGGTGCCAGGTGAAAGGACGTGCGGCCGTTGCTTGTGTCGTTAGATTTGTCGTCTCAATAAATGCCCGACGTGTGGTATTCACTTTGATCCGCAATTCCGGTGCTAATCGGGACATTCCAGCATGGCTTCTTCATTGAAAATTTAATGGCGGCAACACATAGGACTTCGTTTATGGTGTTGAATATAAGGTCTTGAGTTTCGAAATGAAAACTCTAGGTCTGTCCTTCATTAATTGTACCTGGCAGTGGCATTTTACGCTGCTTGTTCAAGGCCTTGTCTGGAGAATACCCAATGCTTCCCTTGTGGGTGGAAAGCATTGATCTGATCTATGTGGTTTGATCCGACGATGACAGTGTTTATGCATCGCTTCCTTGCTGAAGGTGTCGATGTTGGAGAACCTTCTCATTGTCTGGGTGTTGTCAAGGGCAGTGAATACTAGTTGATGTTTTGCCGAAGTGGGTCGTTCGCCTCGCCTTGACCCCATGGGTCCTTTTTCTCTTTCTTTCTACTCCCTCCGTTCCAAAATAGACGATCTAGTTTTGTACTAAAATTAGTACAAAGTTAAGTCATCTATTTTGAAACGGAGGGAGTAGTTGTGTGCATCTTAATTATACACTCACCGCTTGTCACTAGATTTGCATGCCCTCCCTCAAAAAAAAAAGATTTGCATGCCTTCCCCGACGTTTTCCGAGAAAAGCTTTGCAATACGGATAGGATATTACCGCCACGGGTGGAAAAGCCAGTACTGTCACGCGGTTTGGCGACGGCGCGATCCAGCAGGACCAGCACTGTTGAGAGAGACGTATGTATACCAAGCCGGTTCGGTCATCGTCACTTGTCAGCTTGCTGCCCACCCGACTGTGCGGCCTACACGACCTACTCCATAGCTGGGGCGCTCCGGCGGCAACTGGTTCGCACGGAAAGTTCGTCTGGGACGTAACAGAAAATGGCAGAACCACACCACAGGTTCGAGCCAACGGATTACGCGCCACTGTACACAGCTCTGTTCCATATCTGCATTCGCCGCGCCGCACGGAGCCATGTTTTGTTGGCCGTTCCCAACTGCATGTCCACAGTTGCACACGGCTCCCGTTTCCCTCCGGAGCAAGCAAGCAAAGCTAGGTCGCGCGACTGCTCGCCGGCCGACCAAGTCGCATGCAGGCAGTTCCGGCCGGTGCCCCAACGTGCTCCTGCTTTTCAACCGCAAGCTACAACTCAGCTAGATTTATTTATTCGTGCCCGCGCGGTGCTCCTGCACTCAACGACACGATGGGATCGGGGCGGCCCGTTAATTGTACGTTGACCAATGAGACGTTCTTACACGACCTATAGGGACCGCAAGCTACCTTTTTCTTCAAAACGAAAAACACGACCTATGCCACACAAAAGATCAAACCGTCCGTGAGTGGATTCAATGATGCAGTGCACCACCATATGTTGCATCATATGAGGACCGGACATAAAAACGCCGTGTATCAGCCCGATGTGGTGGCCGAGCTGTCCCATATCTGCCCCAAAAATGAGTTGGACATGACGGGTGCCGATCAGCCCGAGCGTCTTAGGCTCATTTGAGACGCCCGGACGGGTCGGGTTTTTTTTTCCGGTCAGTGAACGGGCCGAACGAACAGACGTTTGAGACCGGTTTGAGACGCCCGACTGTAGATGCTCTAAGTTTGATAAGCGGTGATGCCATGATTTGGCGGTAGTGTGTATGTATAGTTTTTGCTTCTTACGCAACCTTCAACATTGTCTCTTAAAACTGACACACTATTTGTCCGCCTATGTTCACTCCAATGCAGCTGTTAACTCCAATCGTTGGATCCAATCGAACAACCGCCCAACCATCTTCCTTCTTGCCCAACCCAACAATGCAGCTTCCCTGCATTGCCCTACAACACAGGCTTAACCACTCCGCCACCCGTGGACAACTGCTCTGCTACGGCGCCGAGTCACCCCCTTAACCATGTTGCAGCCATCCGGATAATCCCTCTATGCCCCCTCCCTTCTTCTCAGTCTCCGGCGTAGGTGGTCCACCCTGCACCCACAACTAAACAACCGGTCTCTACCCCGCCTTCACCTACAAACTGCGGCTACCCGCGTCATTAGCTCAGCGCTGCCCCTTCCGGCACATTCGCGAGCCTTGGTCGTGACGGTCCCGTCTCTAACTCAGTGCTGCCACTTCTCTCCTCTACTATCTCAAATTGAGTCGTCCAATTTTGGTTTTGAAGTAGCCGAGGATTAGCAAATTTAAAAAAATTAATTTGGTCTACTTAGTTTGTTTCAATACTTTAAATTGTAGCTTTTTCCCAAGCCAAATCTATACATACTTGAGCATGTCTATGAAAATACATACTGACATATGAACCATCCTGTATTTATATTTTTGTACGAAAATATGTTTGTGATGATGAATTTAATGCAACTATAGGAGATTAATGACGTGAAAGGGAGAGAGAAACATTGCGTGACCTCTGGAACATGGACGTCACGCTCTAGCCTTACCCAAAGATAAGTGACTTGGATCGGCCGGCGTCGTCGCTATGGATCTCTTGAGTCTACGCATGGTCTTGTCCATAGACATAAATACGGAGGCATCAATTCAATCACACGCATTTTAGTGCGTATATGGATGTTAGTCAGTCTTTTCGGAGAAAAACAGACACACGCGTACGAGTGTAACAAACACTGACGACCAATCGAGCGCGTGGCACGTGTAACTCCATTCCATGCACTGAGAAATTTTCCCTAGCCGTTGTGCAGCAATTTTGGTGAACGCCGGAAGCCATTTTTACCCGAGACGAGAGAAGAGAACAGGAGCAAGAGCCAAAATTGGAAATGTGGAATCGTCCCGGCAAAGAAAAAGAAGTGCGGAGTCGTCCGCGGTTTCTCGTTCTTCTGGCGCAGGACTCATCGTCGGCTGGCCCGTCAAATCGGTTCCGGTCAAAAGAACGTTCACCGGTGCAACAGCAAATACCCAACGAACACTGATGTTTTGCATTGGGTCCAACGGCAACGGGGACTTCAGGGTTGTCCGGATCCCACAGCACACACCGTGAGCTGGCTAATTTAGCTTCCAACCCATTTCGCGGGCCCTTCCGCCCACCCGCTCGTAACCGTAACCGCGTACCACCTAGGATACCGAGGAAGCAAGCAGGCTGAGCAATTACTCTGAACTGACGCGAGCGGAACAAAAGGTTCTACCCGTAACTATGGAGCAAGGCTGGTCGCCGCCGATCGCGACGGGCACCAACTCGTCAAGCCAAACGTGGTGTACACGTGACGAACCACGCTGCTACTACTAGCCAGTCCCCGCCACTCCACTATAAAAGGCTAACCACGCATGAACCGAGCCACATCCACAACGTACAAATTCCGAGCTCTTAATTCTCATCTCCTCCATCGTTTCGGACTAGCCGCAGCAGATGGTTTCGTCGATGCGGCAGTACACGGATCAGGCAGAGGCGCCCTTGTCCCTCTCCCTCTCGCTGTCCCTCGGCGCCATCGCCGACCGCAGCAAGAAGATGCGCCGCGGCGCAGATGGCGAGTTCGTGTGCAAGACGTGCAGTCGCTCGTTCCCGTCGTTCCAGGCGCTGGGCGGACACCGGACCAGCCACCTACGCGGCCGCAACGGGCTCGCGCTCGGCCTCGCTGCCGGATACGATCAGCCGGGGAGCAAGAAGATCACGGAGCAGAAGCAGGCGCACCAGTGCCACGTCTGCGGGCTCGAGTTCGAGACGGGGCAGGCGCTTGGCGGCCACATGCGGCGGCACCGTGACGACGCGGTCGCCACCACGGCGCAGGCACCGCTCGTGCTGCTCCAGCTCTTCCTCTAGCTGGTGTTCCATTGGTTTCTCTCCAGTTGGTTCAATATAGGTAGGCATCGAGTGCAGATTCACCGGTTAACCTGTGTGCGCGATTGGATTTGTACATTTGCTACACACTTGTAGGTGTTGATCGTTGGTTCATTCTCTCATTTTTATGATTATGTACATATTTAGGACTTGTTCGCTCGTTGATTACTAAGACTACATATACGTTACATTGATTTGTTCGTTATTCTGTTCTAACTGAGCCGCCTACGAGTTGAGTCGATCAATCCTGATAAACAACTCCCCCGAGGATCAATTCCATGTGTTTTTTGTTGTTGTTGTTGAAAGAGGGTCTTTGACTCTGTCGTTGAACAAATCCCTTGCTACCATCTTCAAGTGGCTGTACCCAAAGCAAAATCCCTGCGAGTGGCGGGGCCAGCAGCGCAAGAATGGGTGTACAGAGCACCTAAAAATCCTACTTTTACGCACATTTCCTCATTTATTTGATGTGCATTGTCCTATATACATGAATTATATATGTGCCTTTCAAAATGTTTGCCAAAATAATGGTTGTTCACTCCATCCAAATCCTAGTGTAGCTCCGCCAAAATAATGGCGTTCACTTGTACACCTTCTTCAAGTGGCTGCGCCAAAGGCATGAAATTCATGGGCCTTCATTTGATGAAGTGAGCACAAACATGATCAAATGTGTAGGGTTTTGAAAAACATGTAAAAAGTCAAAAACTAATTTAAAACAAAATTATGCAATAATAAAACAAGTCCACATAAATTGTGTATCCCCACCTAGATTTGGGTCTTATGTCATGCACTCACCACAACCAACAAGTTTTGAAACATATTTGATATATACTCAGTTGTGGAGAGATATTAAAGTCACATAGACCATCGACTGGTGTGGCTCATGAGCTACACATTTTGATCAAGGTTTTTGTCTAGTGTTGATAGATTGCAGGTATTTGTAGGAATGGCATATCTACAAAAGAAATAATCATGTATTCATACACGAGTTAAACCTCCTCTATAGCGCTCAACCCTTAGTCGTGTGCGGAAGGAAATTGTGTGTGGATAAGGCGGAAATCGCTTGGAATCCTAGGTACAATAGACATAATAGAAGTGAGAACACAAGCATAGATGGAGGTGGATGGGTTGGCTTCATCCCTATAGTTTTGTATGGAAGTATATGCAATGCCTTTATTTTCATTTTTGCGTCTAATCGGCGGGACACTCTTATTCATCTTCTTGTATCGACAATGCATGCAATCCTAGTGTAGCTCCGCCCATGCGTGCTACCATTTCCAAGTGGCATCACTTCAACATTGCATGCAATCGTCCACCTACCACCATTACTTGTGCTTACCATCTCCAAGTTGAAGTTGCTAGCCCTCTCGAAGTGTTGAAGGAGATGATAATCAACAATATGCTAAATCATCGGCGGGGAAGACAGAGTGTATTCGACAAAGAGAAAATAAGTGAGCAAAAAGTATGTGATACTTGTGCTTCGGAGAGGGGGGCGTGAAATCTACGTTTCGACTGTGGGTAACTAAATGATTATGTGTGTACAAACTGGAGAAGTTGTATGAAGCGCTAAGTTAGTCGCCGGGTGGTAATTGCAGACCATTTGTCACATCAAAAGAATAGGGAACACTAGTAGAAAAGGGGGCAAATCTGAGACACAGTGCCGGTTTGGTTTTGAGCTGGCACTAATGTGTCCATTAGTGCCGGTTCCAACGGCTAGCCGGCCGCTCTCATTAGTACCGGTTCGTGGCAAACCTTTAGCACCGGTTCGTGCCACGAACCGGTACTAAAGAGAGTGGTGGCAGGATTTTGTCAGTCTGGGGCCCGTCCAGCACCTTTAGTACCGGTTCGTGGCACGAACCGGTACTAAAGGTCTACGTACATAAACCCTTCGTCCACCCGAGCCGCTCTGTTCTTCCCCTTTCCCCTCACTTCCTCTGTTCTTCCCCTCTCTTCCTCGAGCTCCTCACAAATTTTGCCCAAAATTTGTCAAGATTTGAAGGCCCCCATCCATTCAAATGATCACAAAGGTTAGCAACTTTGTCCTTTCAACTATCATTGCTAGATTAGCTCTTGCAATGCTTTGTATAGTGATTAATTTGGGAGGAATTATATTTGCTAGTATTTGATTTATATGCAATTTGAGGTCAAAGATAACACTTAGTTTGCATATGTAGGTGTAGTTTACTTAGTGCCTTCTAAATCTCCGTCGTAACCACTGTCGATCGCCCGCACCGTCCCGTCGCCAGCACCACCTTGTGGTGAGGCTCTTGTTCATGAATGTTTTACATTACCAAATTAATGTTTGTGTGATTTGGATATATAGTTACTCGTATAATTATCTTACCCGTACGTTGTTTGTTATACATAGTACCATGGTTTTGATATCCGTCCCCGTCGGCCCTCGTCCTTGTTATGATTCGGATGTGGTATATTCTCTTTTAAAACTAGTTGTTGCATTTCGTGTTTATGACAAATTATGCCCATCAAGTTGACATAGATATTTTTATCTAGGAGGTATGTGAACCGGAAATTCCGACCGACCCTATTGTATAGAGGTTAAATTTAGTTGAAAGAGAAAACGAGTATTTGAAAGAAAAAATGAAAAGAATTGAGGGGGAGAAGATGGAATTGGAGTTGCATGTTGCCGATGTCGACGATGATCACAAGATCAAGATGGAGAAAATGAGGTTGAAGATTAGAAAGATTAGAAAATATGCCATTGATAGTGTGGCTTGGTATCATTATGCTGTTGGACCAATTGTTACCTTAGTTGCGATCATGATCGCATTTGTTTTTGCATTTAAATTCTTTAGCTAGAGAGTTATTTGTATGTTGCATTTAATTAAGTGTTGTATATGAACTTTATGTATGAACTTGTATTAATTTGGTCTATCGGTGTTGTGTAATGAAGATGAGCCGACAGTGGATGTATGATGACCGATGCTCTCCCGAGTTCATTAATGGCGTGCATACTTTTCTGCTTGCCGCTGAGGCAAACAAGCGGGCGGATGGTTTTATGCCTTGTCCATGTGCTGGCTGTAAGAATGGTCACATTTACTCTACGTCAAGAACCATTCACGTCCACCTATTTGAGTCCGGTTTCATGCCCCACTATAATGTTTGGACCAAGCACGGAGAAATAGGGGTTATGATGGAAGACAATGAAGAAGAAGAGGATGACGACGGCTATCCTGGCCATGGGTTCCCTGAGTATGATGATACAACAATGGGGGAAGAAGCTGAGCCGGCAATGCGGGAAGAAGCTGAAGAAGAGGCATCAGATGAGCCCGCTGATGATCTAGGTCGGGCCATTGCCGATGCAAAGAGAAACTGCGCAAGTGATCTAGAGAGGACGAAGTTGCAGCGCTTGTTAGAGGATCACAAGAAATTGTTGTACCCGAATTGCGAAGCTGACAAAAAAAAGTTGGGCACCACACTGGAATTGCTGCAATGGAAGGCAGAGAATGGTGTATCTGACAAGGGATTCGGAAAGTTGCTGGTAATGATAAAGAATATGCTTCTAAAGGACAATGAATTGCCCGAGAGTACGTATGAAGCAAAGAAGGTTGTCTGCCCTCTAGGGTTAGAGATGCAGAAGATACATGTATGCCCTAATGACTGCATCCTCTACCGCGGTGAGTACGAGGATTTGAACGCTTGCCCGGTATGCGGTGCATTGCGTTATAAGATCAGTCACGATGACCCTGGTGATGTCGAGGGCGAGCGCCCCAGGAAGAAGATTCCTGCCAAGGTGATATGGTATGCTCCTATAATACCACGGTTGAAATGTTTGTTCCAAAACAAAGAGCATGCGAAGGCGATGCGGTGGCACGCAGAAGACCGTAAGAAAGACGGAAAGTTGAGAGTACCCGTTGACGGTTCGCAGTGGAGAAAAATCGAGAGAAAGTACTGGGAGGAGTTTGCAGGTGACCCAAGGAACGTATGGTTTGGTCTAAGCGTAGATGGCATTAATCCTTTTGGGGAGCAGAGCAGCAACCATAGCACGTGGCATGTGACTCTATGTTTGTATAACCTTCCTCCTTGGTTGTGCATGAAGCGGAAGTTCATTATGATGCCAGTGCTCATCCAAGGCCCTAAGCAACCCGGCAACGACATTGCTGTGTACCTAAGGCCATTAGTTGAAGAACTATTAAAGTTGTGGAATGGAACAGGTGTACGTGCATGGGATGAGCACGGACAGGAAGAATTTGACCTAAAGGCGTTGCTGTTCGTGACCATCAATGATTGGCCTGCTCTTAGTAACCTTTCAGGACAGACAAACAAGGGATACCGCGGATGCACGCACTGTTTGGATGATACCGACAGTATATATTTGGAGAGTTGTAGGAAGAATGTGTACCTGGGACATCGTCGATTTCTTCCGAGCAGGCATCCCGTAAGAAAGAAAGGCAAGCATTTCAAAGGTGAGGCGGATCACCGGATGAAGCCTCGCCACCGTACTGGTGCTGATGTACATGATATGGTCAAGGATTTGAAGGTAATCTTTGGAAAGGATCCTGGCGGACAACCTGTTTCGAAGGACGCTGACGGACGCGCACCCATGTGGAAGAAAATCTATATTTTGGGACCTGCCATATTGAAAAGACCTAGAGGTCCGCTCCGCAATCGATGTGATGCACGTGATGAAGAATCTTTGCGTGACCCTGCTTGACTTTTTGGGCATGTATGGGAAGACAAAAGATACACCAGAGGCACGGGAGGACCAGCAACGTATGCACGGAAAAGACGGCATACGTCAGGGTCAGGCCAGCTATGCTCTTACCAAAGAAGAGAAGGAAATCTTCTTTGAATGCCTGCTCAGCATGAAGGTACCGTCTGGCTTCTCGTCGAATATAAAGGGAATAATAAATATGGCAGAGAAAAAGTTCCAGAACCTAAAGTCTCATGACTGCCACGTGATTATGACGCAACTCCTTCCGGTTGCATTGAGGGGGCTTCTACCGGAAAACGTTCGATTAGCCATTGTGAAGCTATGTGCATTCCTCAATGCAATCTCTCAGAAGGTAATCGATCCAGAAATCATACCAAGGTTATAGAATGATTTGGCGCAATGTCTTGTCAGTTTTGAGTTGGTGTTCCCACCATCCTTCTTCAACATCATGACGCATGTCCTAGTTTACCTTTGTGAAGAGATTAACGTTTTGGGTCCTGTATTTCTACACAATATGTTCCCCTTTAAGAGGTTCATGGGAGTCTTGAAGAAATATGTTCATAACCGTGCTAGGCCAGAAGGAAGCATCTCGAAGGGCCATGAAAATGAGGAGGTCATTGAGTTTTGTATTGACTTTATTCCTGACCTTAAGCCGATAGGTATTCCTGAATCGCGGCATAAGGGCAGACTGGAAGGAAAAGGCATGCTAGGAGGGCATCAAATAATATGTATGGACGGGAATTCTCTCACTGAAGCACACTACACAGTTCTACAGAATTCCGCCTTGGTGGCTCCGTATATGGAGGAACACAAGAATTTTCTACAGTCTAAACACCCGGAGAAGTCTGACGACTGAATTACACGCGAACAAATGAGGAGTTTCGCTGGTTGGTTGCAGAAACGTGCCCTGAATGATGGCGATATTCAAAATGACCTGTACTCGCTGTCCCAGTTACCATCTTCGAATATAATGACTTTCAAAGAGTGCCAGATAAATGGGAATACATTTTGCACGATCGCCCAAGATAAGAAGAGCACCAACCAAAACAGTGGTGTCCGCTTTGATGCAACAACCAACACGGGAAAGGAAACATATTATGGTTACATAGAGGACATATGGGAACTTAACTATGGAGGTGATTTGAAGGTCCCTTTGTTTCGATGCAAATGGGTCAATATGACACGAGGCGGGGTAACGGAAGACCCGCAGTACAGAATGACAACAGTGGATCTCAACAATCTTGCGTATGCAGACGAACCATTCGTCCTAGCCAATGATGTGGCGCAGGTTTTTTATATGAAAGACATGTCTACCAGGACGAGAAAATGAAAAGATAAGGAAGCGAATGGATTATACGACGAGCCAAAGTGCAACATAGTTCTTTCAGGAAAAAGAAACATCGTGGGAGTGGATGACAAGACAGACATGTCAGAAGATTATGAAAAGTTTGATGAAATTGCTCCACTCACATTGAATATTGACCCGAGCATCCAGTTAAATGATGAAGATTTTCCATGGCTACGGCGCAAAGGGACACACGGGAAGAAAAAGTTTCACACCCAAAGATCTGGGATGTGATCGGCTTCACTATCATCACTCTCTTCTGTGTTTCACACCCAGGAGGGAATCTCTGTAATAGTTAGGGTAGTTATGTGTTTTGGCATTTGAAACGCGAAGAAATTTTATGTGCAAACAAATTCTTTCATGCATTTATTGATTTTTTCCAGCTAAATGACCCTGAAATTGAAAACCATTTCAAATGAACTCAGAAAAGGTTGAAAGTTGGCATGGTATCATAATTTCATCCAAATATCATGTGCAAAAAAGTAGAGAGCGTTACGGCAAAAAGTGGATGCACTTCGTGTACAAAATGGACAATCTCTTTCGAAGTATTAGGGTTTCCGACGAAAACTCATCTGTTACAAAGGCATTTCATTTTATAAATAACCTAAGCATTACCAAATTGAATATAATGATAAAACACACTAATATTAAACATAAAGAAAACGAATCACTGAAAAATCTTTTTTCAAAGTTAAGTTATTCACAAACTAGTGATTCACACAAATTTCAAATAATTCAAAATTTAAACTATTCAAATTTGAAAACTACCGGCACTAACAGAAAGTTTTTAATTTTTTATACCTAAAGCAAAAATATTCACAAAGAAACTCTAAATACAGCAAAAAACAACTCAAAAATAAATAAAGCAAAAATAAATAAAGCAAAAATAAATAAAGCAAAAAAAAATAAGAAAATAAAAAAGCCCGCCTACTGGGCCAAAGCGGCCTGCATACGACTAGAAACACAACTTTTTGTTGGGCCAGGATGCAGGCCCGCAAAGGCCGGCCCACAGGGCAGCACAAAACAGGTAGACCCAGTAGGCCTGCTTAGGAGAGGAGCTCGAGAGAGCTACCGCACTGGGGCTTATAAACCAGTGCGGTAGCCCCTCGACTAGCGAGGTGGGACTAAACTTGCCGCACCGCACTGCGCCAGCGCACCACCTTTAGTACCGGGTCGTGGCACCAACCGGTACTAAAGACCCCCCCCCTTTAGTACCGGTTGGTGCCACGACCCAATACTAAAGGGGGGGCGCTTCCCGCCGCTTGGCCTGGCCAAAACAGACCTTTAGTACCGGTTGGTGGCTCCAACCGGTATTAAAGGTCCATCCTATATATACAACAGTTGAAAACTTTTTACTTTCCCTCTCTGTTTCTTCCCTCCATCGCGCCGCCCTGCCCCGATCGACGCCGGCCCCGTCGACGTCGCCGCCCCCGCCCCTCGTCGCCGACCCTGGCCGTCCCCGCCCCTCGTCGCCGCCCCTGTCGACGTCGCCACCCCGGCCGTCCCCGTCCTCATCGTCCCTGTCGTCCCCGTCACCGCGCGCTGCGCCGTCGTCGCCGCCCCGCCCCGTCCCGTCGCCCCGTCGTCGCTGCCCCGTCCCGTCGCCCCATCGTCGCCTCGCCGGTGAGCTCGCCCCGGCCGCCATGTCCACACACACACACACACACACACACACTACACACACACACACTACACACACACACACACACTACACACACATTAGTTAGTTTGTTATAAATTTTTCTGTTTTTTAGTTATAGAAATGTTAGAAATTATTCTGCTTTTTAGTTATGTAAATATTAGAAATGTTAGTTATATAGAAATGTTATAAAAAATTTCTGTTTTTTAAATGTTAGCAATTTTTCTGTTTTTTAGTTATATAAATATTAGAATTTTTATAGAAATGTTAGTTATGTAATCAGGAAATTTTATAATTAGTTTTAGTTAGATGAATTAGATTAATGTCAAATTGTTAGAATTTGCATATATATAAAATTTTAGTTATCGCAATCCAATCATTTAAAAGATGTTACTTTTTTCGGGCATATAGTATTTGTTCTCGACGATATACCCGGCCCGCATCCTCGCCGTCGACCCGTACGCGACGACGTCCTACTTCAGAGGACCCATGTCCGGGACTGGGCTCCGCCGGGCTGGCACTGGGAGGTGCTACCTGGAGGGGCGCGCCGCTTGGTGAGGAACCCGGCCTCGGGTCCCGTCGTCGACCCTGATGTCCTTTGGTGGCGTTCGCGTGGGCCACATTCGGTGCAGAGGGAGCCAGCGCCGCCAGAGGTGGTGCGTCGCCGTGTCAGGGAGGAGGACGAGCACGTCCATCGCTACATGGCTGCTATGGACGTCAGGTTCTCAAATACTTGGCAGGTTCTTTGGGCAGATGATCGGAGATACGATCCTGTGACGGTTCCTTCTCTTTGGGTGTCCACCGCCCGTGCACCAGGGACTGCGAGTGGCCTAGATTCTTCTGTAGTACTCGATCTTTATTAGGTACCTAGCCAGTGATGTATTCGATATATAATATTTGAGACGATGTATTCGAGATTATATATATTAAGACGATGATGTATTCGAGAAGATGTATTCGAGATTCAGTTTTTCCTTATTGATTGCATCCCTGCATTGTAATTTGAATACTAATTAAATTGTTTTATATTTCTTCTGTATTAGTTAAGTAAAAGCTATGGCGGACAATACCGGCAGAGAGAGAAGAGGAATTGTTCGACATCATACGCAGCCCTCACAGGCTAGATGATCTGAATGAAGCAGATGACAACTCCCAATATCTGAATAATACCGGAGAGGATGATGAAAAGATATTCGATCTCGACGACCGAGCTGATGAAGTCATGAACTATGATTATGATTATGATGACATAGACAATGTTTGTGATGACACAGACAATGCTGATCTTCAAATAACAAAGAATACCGGCAAGGTATATTTATATAAGCATGCATCATGGTGATCATCACATGTTTTTATATTGAAGATATATTAACGAATCGATCTTTCTTCTTTCAGCCCTCCAGATCGAGCAAATCTGCTTCTACAGACAGCAGGACAAAGCGAGGCCCAGGCAGATTGTTGAAGGATAGTGTAAAGTACAACATCAAATCCACCAAATCTAGTGGCGAACTCCTCACGCCTAAGAACGTTCCGGACAAGTGGACTCGTCAGTGCGGAGTTCTTGTGAAGGACAAACTCCCGATCTCCATTCAAGAATGGAAAGAGCCAAAGACTAAACGTCCAGGTGTTACTTGGGTCGACGACAGAGCCAAAAAAGACCTTTGGAAATCTCTGATGGAGCATTTCACCCTACCAGATCATTTCATTGAAGCA